>NC_134485.1:85948209-86055709 GCF_040206685.1 Ascaphus truei
TCCCCGCGGATCTGAGGCGGAGGCAGCGTGTTTGCAATTGGTGAGGGGGGTGGGCTGCCCCCTCCCGCTCCCCCTCCCGGACGTCCGCTTCCCCGCTTGGTCCCGGCCGCTCGCTCCTGCTCCTACGTTCGATCGCTCTCTCTACCAGCCGCCCGTTCCGCCGCTTGTGGCTTGGTCCCGGCCGTCCGCTCCCCCGCTTGATCCCAGCCGGTTGAGGCGGGAGGCGCCGGGGTGTGAGGCGGTGGCCCTGCGGCAGGGGTGTGAGTTGGGAGGCAAGGCGGGAAGAGAGGCTGGAGGCGCAGGGGTTTGAGGCCCCGGCGGCAGGGGTGTGAGCTGGGAGGGGAGGCGCAGGGGTGTGAGCTGGGAGGGGAGGCGCAGGGGTGTGAGGCGGCGGTTTGGTTACTTACCTGGGCGGGAGGGGGTGTGTGTGTTAGACCACACCTGCCAATGAGAGGTGTGCGGGGGCGGGCGGGCGGAACAAGGGAGCCATCTCATTGGCCTGAGGCGGAGTGACGGGCCAATGGTCCAATGTGATTGCCCCTAGACACAGGGACATACAATGGTTTCAAATATATATATATAGATAAAAAAAAAGGGGGGGGGGTAGTAATATTGCTGCTTTAAAAATGAATTTATACCATGCTGCAATCTGACCACAAGGTGTCACATTGCTCCAGCTGCAAAGAACATGCCTCTGCAATGCACACAGCAGCCACGGGTACGCTATAAACCCTTATTATAGAGAAAATACCTCTGCAACATGAGCTCTGTGATTCCCAAGTGTTAAATACACTCCCTGCAGTTCACACTGTCACCAGCATGTCACTAATGCTCAGTTACAGTCTGCCAGATGTAGCTATCATTAACGGTGTATTTACATTACATTCCTATCATTAACCATTAACAGTGTATTTACATTACATTCCTATCATTAACGGTGTATTTACATTACATTCTTATCATTAACGGTGTATTTACATTACATTCTTATCATTAACGGTGTATTTACATTACATTCATATCATTAACGGTGTATTTACATTACATTCTTATCATTAACGGTGTATTTACTCTGACTCCAGGTAAAAATAAACTTTAAAGCAAACAAATGTGTTTTTTTTTTTACTCTGCATTGCATTAACTCACTGTGTACCAAAGGAGCCCACAACCTATTGGTGTTGGAAGCACTGAAGATGCACTAGGAGGGAGGGGTATTCATATATTTTTTCAATGTTTTCTTTCTCTTTGGTACATTCATGTCGCAATTGTATTATTCTTTTTGTCTTTTTAATGTAATATGGTCTCCCCCCCGGAGTTGCCACAACCAGATCCCTCAGATCATCTGATGATGATCCTATGATAGGAGGATCAATCATTGAGTTACACGGGGGGGGGGGGGGGGGGGTGGTACTTCCGCTTCGGAGTCCTATTTATACTCTTTGACAAAGCACACCTATGCGCGAAACGCGTCAGAGTTTTCTCTTCCAGTTTATCTCCAATTTTTTTATGTTGCCATTGGCCAAATAAATATTTTTTCTTAAAACTTTTAGGAGCAATCCAGCCTTATCGTTTCTTCTGCAGTGCACCGGTCACCTTTCCCTTATGAGATTCTACTTACGGTCTTCTACTAGCAAGGAGCACGCTACCTCCGGACGCCATAGATGTGAGTATAACAGACATATTCATACATATGTTAGTCTAGTTCCAGGATATTGCATATCATGTTGTGGGGGGGGGGGGGGGTTATGTTGTGGGGGGGGGGGGGGGGTCTTTGTTAATCACTCTGCTTTATCAGGGGCCTCTCCTCTGGACAGTAGTATTTAAGTGCACGCATCTCCAACCCTGGGAGCCTTATTGACTTCATACCAAATTCCACTCCATCATGTAGTTGTCCAGGCTGATCTCTATCTCATGAATGTTTATAACCTACCAAGTGGTGGCTTTTGGTATACTCTGGAGCATCGGTTTTTGGGAGCTTTGTTTCCCTGTTTTTTTTCTATAGACAAGATGGCAGGACATGTTCAACTCGCACAAAGCACCCACGACCGGTATCTTCTCAAACTCACATCATTTATTAAATGCCACACAAAGGGGTGCAGACTGAATACATCAGGAAGAAGTAACACCAAATATAAACTCTCTCCTCACTAAGCATGCCCGGGGGTCAGTCCCTTCAGAGCTGGAAGAGCCTTCAAGCCGGTCTACCACTGAAAGGGTTAACTCCCGACTGGTACAAGCCGCAAGGCACATCAGGGCTCGTTTAACCACCCCAAACTCGTCGGGTGGTGCAGCATTGCCCCACTGTGACATCTCCACAGTTTCTAGACTCGGGAGTCTCCTCACGCATTAGGTCTGCATATAGGGGTTAGAGAGAGACACACATACACACACACACACACACACATACGTGGACAGTTTGCTCACAGAATTACAAAAGGGAATGTATGTACTTGTTACAAAAAAAAAATTAAATGAAAACGGTAAGTGCCCCTCTCCAGGAGAGGTGTTGACGATGGCGGGTGGGGGCGTCACACAAAACAGATTCCAACCTTAAACAGTTTAACCAAACACTGAGCCCCTGTCATGCAAAGGGGAGGCCGACATGGTGAGTCCCAGCGCGCTGTCCCAAGGTGGTGTTGCCAGAGGGAGAGGAGGAAGGTTAAGCAAAAGGGAAGAGTAGGCCGTGCTCGGTGCTTCAGCCCATCAATGGTGTCTAGTTGGCTGTGGCAGAGAGATCCTGCTCAAAAACCCAAAAAGGCATCTGGTGGGCACTGGGACAGAATATAAAGGCAGTGCAGGAACCGTAACCCTATATCCACCCCTAAAAGCACCTGGGTGGGTGGATCCATCGCTGGAATACGCCCTTCTACGATGTTGAGAAACGGAAGAGCGTCACGTGGTTAATCCCTGCGCTCTGTCAGTGGCCTGGATTCGTTAACACCCATCCTCCCCCTCCCACGCCAAATAGTCTGTCCCTGGGTACGTGCGCTGGGTTACACACAGGGTTGTCACATGCAGAGGGGCTCTCCGCTCGGGAAGCATGGTTTTTTTTTCTTCTCGCCGTCGGGTCCCCCGCGGTCAGGCGCGGCTTGCGCCGAGTGCCGCTTCCCCCCCCCCCCCCTCCCGCTGTGTCCAGAACATGCGATCTGTGGCCCGGCTGCCTCTATCCAAAAATCCCTCCGAATGTCGAAGCAATGACGATGCCCAGGACCACACAGCAGATAATGATCATGATCTTCTTCTGTAGGAGGGAAGAGATCAGCATCACAGTTATTGCTTGCAAGTATATTTTGTGCAGTCCATTAAAACACTAGCCGCAGTATAACCCCTATCTTACCTGAGCTGCCAGCATCACCTAGAGCAGAGGTGGCCAACCCCAGCCCTCCAAGGGCCACCAACAGGTCAGGTTTTATGGATACCTCCGCTTCAGCACAGGTGGCTCAAACAGCGGCTCAGTTGTTGGCTGAGCCACCTGTGCTGAAGCAGGGATATCCTTAAAACCTGACCTGTTGGGTTGCCTGTGAGGACTGAGGTCCACCCGACTTAGTGATTCAATTAGAAGACAGAGAAGTGTACAAAGGCGTCAAATTTTTTAATAATAAAATGATGCTAAAAAAAAAGGTAAGATTTACATACCAAGGAAATTCGCCTGTATTCAAAATGATTGTGTGATAGTTACCGGGGGTCCCCCCTTACGTTCTGCCGCGTAATTTAGTGCTTCAATGCTTTCCAGAAAATTAAGCTATGTGGGGGTTCAATGTAAGGGACTATAGCCCATATTTATTAAACAGCCATCTGCCATAGGAGACCCCGGTGCTGGGAGACCGTGGCAAAAGGCTGCTTAGTTAATATGGCTCCTATTTAATATTTAGCAAAGTCATCAATGATCTTCCAGTGTAAATGGTATTATTGGTATTTGTGGTAGAATATAAACAGATCAGCGATGAGGCGTCTTATAGGAGCAATCCAGCCTAATTAGTCTCTATTTTTATTTTTTACATGATTGGAACCGGCGGGTCCTCTTCAGCTGATCTGCAGCTGACCAGCTATGGGGACCCCCGACTCCTGACATACTGGTGAGGTTACCGGTATTACTTCCTGGTTTTTAAAGGGGAATTAAAGGGCCATCCAATTGGAAGACGCAACTGATGATGTTGCAGCGTCCTGTTGGTTTGAGATTTGGCAGCCATTTTGTTTCCCCTGAAGGAGATTAAAACCTGGTAACTTCGCCGGTAAGTATCACTGGAACCAGAGGGTCCCCCAGAGCTGAAATAGTGGCGTTTGGTTCCCACCCTCTAAAAATATGGGGGCTAAAACTGTTCCTTTAAAGTCCCCAACATGGAGGATAAACATGCATTTTATAGCTAAATATCATTTATTATATTCTTCAAGCAGATAAGGGGCAAACACTATCTTCAGTGCACAGCGCTGTACAGGCGGTCCTCGCTTTCTCCGACGGAATGCGCCCCGAAAAGCGCCGTTGGATAACGGACCGTCGGATTGCCAGTCAATATTATTCGGTGGCGACGACCGTCGGATATGTGGGTCCGAAATGAGATAATGCATCCAGCGGACTGCGTTCTGCGGCATCGGATAAGGCATCCGACGGAAACCGAGGACTGCCTGCATAGCATTAATGCCACAAAGTGTGTGCTGAGCTCCTGATTCCTCTGGTATAGATGTGAGCTGCCCACTACTATTAAATATAGATCCAGTGTATGCTAGAAAGAACCACCTGTTAAACCCCCTTTTTTGAACATAGCCGGGATTCACTAAGCCGCGATGCTGGATATTACCCCCCGATCTCGCGTTAACTGCCACGGGCTCCCAACGATACCCGCACATCGGTGCAAGATGAATCCCGGCGGTAGAAGAAGGATAATACTTGGGGGCCCCAGTGAGAGACATTGTGTGGGTGAGAGAGCGGCCACTCACCCTTCGGGCTTTACTCTGGTACTTGACAGCCTTTTTGGTGTCGGACACGGCTCTTTCCACGTAGTCCACGGAATGTTCCACGTTGTACTCTATGCGGTCGATCATCTCCCCCTGGCGTTGTGCAGAGAGAGGGGAAGACAGGGACAGGGAGCAGAAAGAGGAGGCCGAGGAGGAGGAGGAGGAGGAGGTGAGGTTGAGGGAGACATCGAAAGAGGAGACATAAAGACCATGAGAGAGGAGAGAAAGGGCAGAAATATAGAGCGACATACACAGAGTAAGAGACACGCGAGTAAGAAGAGACACACGCCAGAGAAAAAGATGCACACCGAGGAGAGTAAATGAGAGAGCAGTTGGTTGACGCAAAAGTGAAGGAGAGAAACGAAAGGGTGTAAAGAGAGAGAAGAAATAGGAATAGAGAAGAAGAGATACCACGGAAAGCCACAAAACCCGTAAGCAAAAGAAGAGAACAAGACACAAGACACCGTACAAATTGAGACGTCAGGAGGAGAAGCGCAGGATGAGACATTCGAAACACGCACGATACAGAGAGGCACACAGAGAAGATACATGTGAGAGAGAGAAGGTAGGGAGGAGTGAGAGACACGCAGGCAGGTAACGTAGAGGCAGGAAAGTGACACAGGAAGTGAGTGAGGGACAACAGAGGAGGACCAGAGAAAGAGAGACTCTTAATATGTTGGTATTAAAATCTTCACGCCTTGCTTGTTACCTGTTCTTCTGTGTGTGACTCTCAACCCCACTTGCTGTTCCGACCAGCTGTAACCTGCGGAGGCAGAGAGGGTGTCAGCTGGTTGGGCTTCATGCAGGGCCCCAGGAGAAAGGCTCCCCAAATGTAATGCAAACACAAAACCTCAATACCAGGGGTAGCAAACTCCAGTCCTCCGGGGCCACCAACAGGTCATGTTTTCAGGATATCCCTGCTTCAGCACAGGTGGCTCAATCAGTGACTCAGTCGAAGACTGAGCCACCTGTGCTGAAGCAGGAATATCCTGGAGACCTGACCTGTTGGTGACCCTGGAGGACTGGAGTTGTGCACCCCTGCTCAAGACATAAAACAGATAACATATAAGACAAGTAAATACAGAAGAGCAACTCAAGACACCCTGAAATACCCAACACATCAAATTAACCTGTGATCTCTCCTGTATATTTCACACCTAAATGACAGGAAAGCCATATACGGAGCCATTTCTGTATCTATCAATGAAATGTTACAGGGGCCCCTAAAACGGTAACTCTTGTACCAATCACCTGCACTTTACACCATTATGGGACCTCCCCTTTTACCTGATCTGTACCTTTCATCTCATATTACTTACTGGGACATCCCACCACCTATTATAGGGACCACCCATGCCTAACCACATTACAGGGACCGCTCACCCTTAATGTTACATTAAGTCCATATTACAGGTATCCTTCAGCCTCAACCTGTTATATACTTAGAGGTCCACAGAACAGAGAGACCTCCTTTATAATGTATGTCTAGCTGGCTGCATATTAAAGGGGTCTCTAAGCCCATATTGCAGTGTTGGCTACATGTTCCGTACCTATCATTCCATTTAACAAGGACCCCTCCACTATAAAAGGACCACTTGTACCTACTAATGCAGTTAGAGAAAGGAGACAAGGAATGGAGGAAAGAAGCGCATGCTAGAGTCACACGTCCACAAGATAGCCAGAACTAAATAAGCACAGCACAGACACACAGACAATGAAACAGTCATTACCTACCAGCTGAGTGCTTATCCCACATGCAGCATGGGAAGTAAAAACAGGAGGGAGGGTCAGAAACCCATCGCCCAAATGGACAAGTATTGAGCAGTGTGCCTCCACTTATTGTCTAACCCCAGCAACATTCGTCCTGACACTGTGTTCTATGATATGACAAAAGGGTAAATATGGTGTCCCTCATAGCCTCTTATGTACTGTAGGCCACATGTCCTACAAGAAGGTAGCAGTCCTGCACGCGCAGATGCACAAGCTTAAGGTCGCACGCACCTGACTCTCCACCAGCATGGCCATGTCCATGAACATGTCGTGCAGCTCCCGGATGCTGTTCTCCAGTTTGATGATCTCGCTGTGCCGCGTCTCGATTTCGTTCAGTGCCTGCTTTGTAATATTGGAGTCCATGATGATCTACCGGGGAGAAAAAAAAGGGCAAATCAATGTTCTGCACTACAAAGCTAAGAGGTTAGACTACCAATGGGGATTAATGGAGAGGACAATATATCGCATCCTTATCATTGGGATCCAAGCACCATCTTGTACCTCCCTCTTCTCAGTATAAGAACGATCCCATTGTAACTATTGTTTCATGGTCTACAAAGTTGTAGGCCAAAACGACTACTGGGGGCCGTAGAACCAAACAAAAAAAAGATGGCGGCCAGGGTGAGATGGTGCTCATAAGGCTCAGAGAGAATTTGTCAAATACACGCGCACATACTGACATATCAAAACACAGTGCCAGTTTCCTCACACAAATACAAGGAAGTAAGAGGTGATGTGTCCAGGTGCTCACATACCCCAGACGAGAAGATGGCTGGGTTCCCGCTCTCCAGCATGTCCTCCAGTTCCTCGCTGGTCGTGGTTCTGCCAGCTGCAAAGAAGCAAAGAATGTGTTGGGCACTTGCAACCATCACACACACCCCTTAACCCTTCATATATATATAAATATATATATATATATATATATATATATATATATATAGACAAGATGGCTGCACACACTGGGTAAGGCAGTTGTGGTGCAAGGTAAAGGAAATCTGAAATAGTCCAATTTAGATCGCAAGTGACATATAATACCAGCACAGCACAAAAGTTGCAAACAGATGGTCATTTATTAGGTCCAAAATGCACACATAGGCCCGACGTTTCGGTCCCCTGGGGGACCTTCTTCATGGGCCTAACACTGTAGTTCACTGGCAATATCTGGGTTGTTCAAATTGGACTTGCATTGTATACTGTAGAGCGAGGGTACTTGTGGTCCACAGCACACAACGGATACATTGTATATCATACTTACACTGGTCTACTCTGGCTGGGGGGGTGGGGGTGTCAGGATAAACCCTCCATTGCCTTAATGGTTAACCACTAAGGTCTGTAGCTAATGTATTTTCATGTTATAAATGGATCATTTCTTTCATTATTACCTTACCGCTGATTGCCAATGTGGCTAAGTCCCTCATTAAGAGGGCCTAGGTACATAGCCACAGTGACAATTAGTGTTTTTTTTGGTTCAATTGTATTTTTAATGTTCTGAAATTTTCTAAAAGTGTATTATTTTTGGTTAATGCCGAAAACCACTATTAGTCACATCTAGTAGGGACATTGGGAATTAGTTAGTCTAGAGAGGGGGGGGGGGAGTGAGGGTGAGGGTAGAGTGGGTGGAGGGGATAGTTGCCCCTGGGAGTGTGGTTAGGCCTCCTGGGGGGGGGAGGGATATGTATTAACCCCCTTGGTGCCTGCATACTTTGGTAACCACATGCATCAAATAAGTTGATGTTATTTTGATCATAGGCTTCTGCAATAATAGATAATATAATTAACACGTTACTAACGGCCGCATTACGATTTTGGCCCGAATATCGCACCCGGTAAATTCTTACAGCAATGTTAACGAATACCAACTTTGAATAACAATAAGAACACCCGTAATTATTTTTTTGACCGGGTGCAATATTAACAGAGTTTGATGTATCCGAGCCCAAGACTTTCTGAAACACACAGAAATCCCTACAATTTAACCACATTCCTACAATCTCCATCTTATATTGCAGCAATTAGCCTGAAAGCTGTTCAGGCCAAGGGTGTTTTTATCTCAACAATTGCTCTAATCCGTCTTTAATATCGGTTACCCCGAATTCCCAATGTATTCAGTGCTGCAAGAGTTATAATAATAGGTACCATGCATCGCCTCCAGGGTAATGATTATCACTCAGGTCCATGTCCCGAGTGTTCTTATTGCATTAACAAGGGCCACTTCTTAACTTCTATATAAAGCAGCCACTTCCCCGGTAAACCCTATGGTCCCCTCTGGCAGAGCCCAAGGACACTTCCAGCCATGTCATAAATTCCCCCATCTCCTTCTCTTCCCGTCATGCTCTGAGCACACTGTCACCTTGGATATGTGCTCTGGCAGGGATGATGTAGCCTTCATGGAAGTTGATAAGACATCTCCTGAGCTGAAATTCCAGAATGTAGAGCACGTGGTTTCCTAAGCCCTTCCAGCTCCCTCTACCTTCCATCAGCTCCGGCTGCCGGAGGGGGGTAGAAGGGCCACATCTTTGTAAGAGTATCTCAGCAAGAATGCTAATGTCTCCAGTGAAAGAGGTAACTCCTATGCAGGTGTCACGAGGCGGCCCCACATAGCAGGTCAAAACAATATTAATGTATACACCTTTTAAATGTAATTGGCTTCCCTAGCAAGATTCAATTGCTCTTAAATGACAATTTTTACTTGATCGCTGTGAAAAATGAATTTTTTTTGTTTCGTACAGATCTTATCTCATGCTTGTTGTTCTTCCACTTTATCTATTTGACCAACAACAGCATCAGAAGTTTAAAAAACATGAGCATAATAAAAAAATTAAAAAATCTGTGCATTATCCATTTCCCCAAGTTTATCAATAATATAGTAACAAACGAGATTAGTTCTGGATCATATAAACATTTCAAAGAGTGTGGTTTCTATGGAACCTATTGGTTCAGAATGATTCATTATATTTTTAAAACTTGTATCTTCTTTTTTCTACAAAAAGGCACCATTTAACTCTTTTTTTTTTTAAAACCTGTTTAGCATGCCACTGCCATGAGTTAACTGTGACCCCAAAAGGAATTGCCCCTTTAGACAGTCTAGCCATTCGCCTCTCAGTCCCCCCGCACTGCCCCACTTACTGATTTCCAGCTGCCGCTGGATGCGGCCCTTGCAGCGCTCGCGGTAATCCGATTGCGTGGCGTTGTATTCGGACATCACCTCCACAAACTTGCGCGACAGCGTTGAGTGCTGCGAGGGGAGATAAGAAAGAGCGGCTGCAAGAGACCGAGGCGGCAGAGGTGCCGTCCATGTACACCATGTGCCGGTGGCAAAACCCGGGCACCGCGGGACTCCAGGACTTGCGTTACTTCTGAGACACTTGCTGAGAACAATCATTTATTTTGATAGGGGACGCGCAGAATAGCCGCCCAGACTGAGGGGGTGGGGGATAATACAGGCAGGGAATTGAGATAAGACATAAGGCCATCTTAAATATTAAAGAGGCAATCCAAGCAATGGTTTATTTTTTTATTTATTTTCACACAGCATTGAAACAGGGGGGGGGGGGATCTCCGTATCTGAAACAACATTCATTTTAGCTCCGGGACCCCCTGCTTCCGGAGATACTTACCTCCGTAAGGGGCGTCTCCACGGCTCCCGCTATGGCAGATTTTCAAAGCACCCGCGGCTTGCGGGCCAATAGGAAGCCGTGACGTCATCCGATGCGGCTTCCTATTGGCCCACGTGACCGGGGGGGGGCGTTAAACCTGCAGGAGATACGGGTACCACCTACAGAGGTAAGTATCTCGGGAAGCAGGGGGTCCCCAGATCTGAAATGAATGGGGTCCAGCTCCGGAGACCCCCTGCTTCAATGCTATGTAAAAAAAAAAAAAACGACAACAAAACATTGCTTGGATTGCTGCTTTAAAGAAAGCCAAGGCTGGCGTTGGGTTTCACGGCAGACAGGAAAATTAGCAGACTTTGAGAACCAAGTGGTTCTTATCTGCCATCAATTCCCGGTGTCGGCTCCTTGTGACCTTGGGCAAGTCACTTTATCTCCCTGTGCCTCAGACACCAAAAACATAGATTGTAAGCTCCATGGGGCAGGGACCTGTGTCTGCACAATGTCTCTGTAAAGCGCTACGTAAAACTAGCAGCGCTATACAAAAACAAATAATTGCCAAGTAAATCACAAGTAAATCACACATGCCAAGTAAATGCAGACTAATATATTGGATTTAGAAGTGTATTGCACTATTATACTGTATGGAAACCATCATGTAGTAAGATGGTTTTCTCTTAAGGAACAAATGTCAGTCAATGTTTCTGTTTTCCACAAAAATGGAAAGATACACGCAGATATCTCGCAGCTTCTACATCATCAATGGGAAGTTAAGAGTCGCTATACAAAGCAGAAAAAGGTTGAACACAAATAAGAAAGGGTTTAACAGAAAAATCAAAACTCACAAATGCAATTAAGGGATAGCTTTGTTTTTAACGTTTACTGGGAGAAAAAAAAAGGGGGAAAAACAAAATGCACAGTACCCTGAAAGCATATTGTCTCCTTGTGTAATTAAATATATATTTAAAGCAATACTATATAATTGTGCACCCAGGAGTACTTGTATTTATACTCTGGTATTCTCCGAAGACTTCTTGTCACCTCACCTGTGTCTTTCGGATGCGCAGGTCTGCAGAAGAGCGGTTCAATGCTTCTTCCTGTTCAATGCTCTGCTCAATACCTGGTGTAGAGGGGAGATGAAGGTGAGCAGGCTACACGGGCAGAGCTTGAAGTAACACAGCATGAATTACAACTACAGATACTGAGAGGAACCTATGTATCTCGCTCCCTACATGCCAGTTACGTGCTGTCTTCCTAAGAGACATATGAAACGGTTCTTACATTTGATGCTAAAAGACTAAATAGATTTCCACTCATGCCTTGTACAGCTCCTGAAGCCGTTAACACACAAGACTGCAGATTTTTTCACGTGATTCCCAACCACAGCCTCTCCTAATTTGGGTCCAGCATTCTACTAACCGTACCTGCCCTGTACATTGCCGAACATTTATAGGTAGTGACGCTTTTTATTGAACCAAAATGATTTCTTTAGCGATGCAGATGAGTTGTCAGAGCACCCTTTGGGTGCCAGATCGCGGTGTCACTTAATCAGGAAACTTGAAGAGGAGTCCCCTTCCCTGCGTGTCAGATGGCGTTCTGGAGCGCGTGACCCGATCTCCTCCATAAACCGAGCACACAAAGGGCGGGACGCGGGCAGGACTAGGTCACGCGGGGCCCTGGAGTGCCAGGCGCGACATGCTTCCCGGGCACTGAAGATGGCTTTCTGTGATTCCGAGCACCTTACGGACTCTATTTGATTTATGTCATTCAAGTTCTGTCCGGCCTGCTGCAATCCATGGTGTACCCCAGACTCTATTCTGTAATGTTAGTTTGTAAAGCGGATTGTGGGGTGTGAGAAAGAAGCACGTCTAAGGTAAACATATTATTGTTTAGGAGACACAGAAGGGAACATAAGTTGGTACATATCACATCTTATGTATCCAAGGTTCAGATAAGAATATGGGCCGGACGCCCATGCTTTCGTTTATTCTTATTTTTATAATACGCAGCTTTCAAATCTTATTACTGTCTAATAGTCCACGAATAGGTTAAATTTAGTAGCTAGGAAACAACTGTATGAATTGTGAGCAGATGCATCAGAACAGGACAGAAATACATCGCCCAAGTCTGTCCTCCATTTCTAACCTGTGGCCTGGCTTTGCCTGAAGCTTATTGTAACTGCCCCTGGAATAAGGAATCATTTGGTACTGAAAGAAACCTGCGTCGGACCAATTTATTGAATCTGTACGCATTTGGAACGGTTATTTTCAGGCACCCAAAGGGTTAAGGAGGTTATTTGGACTGGGGCGCTCCCTAAATTATGTGGCTTAAAAAATTGTTATAACGCCTCACTCTATTTAAAAAATGATAGGGTAAAATATGGTTTTGGTGTTTGTGGTGCAAAAGGGTGTGTGGAAAAAAATATATACTGGCCCTTTTAGTTAATTTTGTGGTCGCTGCTTGACCTTGGAGAAGGGAATCCCGTGTCCTTCTCAGCGTGGCAGTAGTGGTGTGAAGATGGTCAGCGCGAACCTCGTGGACCTCACGAGTGTAGTGGATCCGGATGCAGTTTCAAGACAAGAATAAAAGAATAAAACACGATATTAGTGTATCATGTCCACATTGGGGGATGGGGGGAAGGGGAGTGGGAAGGGGGAGTGGGGAGGTGGGGTAAGGGTGGACGGTGGTGGGATGGATGGTGGGTTCCCACTTAGCTAATCACAGAATGCATAGAATATATGGATCCAGTGACTCACACGGGCTTGTGTGGTGTCTCTCCCTCAACGCTGACTGGAGTGGGTGAATACAGACTCATATATTGGAGTCTCAGATATACATTAAACTCACACGGCCTGATGTGAGTCCTTGCCCTCAGAGGATAATATCCTGTGTGGATGGTGTCCTGTTGTTTCAGCAGAGTTGTCCCCCGATGGATGTGGTGTGTGAGTGTCTCCTCTCCCCGTGTCCCAAATGGCCAGAAAGAAATGTGCAAAACCAAAAGTCAGAATTGAATGAAGCACATGAAGTACTGAAGCACATCACATACTGTTCAGTTCATTGTGTCATCGCATTGTTTTATAATTTTTTTTTAGCACCCCAACATGTATGCATAGTGTATGCACATGTATTCCCTGTTAACCCATTAAAGACCTTTCATTCAATTCTGACTTTTGGTTTTGCACATTTCTTTCTGGCCATTTGGGACACGGGGAGAGGAGACACTCACACACCACATCCATCGGGGGACAACTCTGCTGAAACAACAGGACACCATCCACACAGGATATTATCCTCTGAGGGCAAGGACTCACATCAGGCCGTGTGAGTTTAATGTATATCTGAGACTCCAATATATGAGTCTGTATTCACCCACTCCAGTCAGCGTTGAGGGAGAGACACCACACAAGCCCGTGTGAGTCACTGGATCCATATATTCTATGCATTCTGTGATTAGCTAAGTGGGAACCCACCATCCATCCCACCACCGTCCACCCTTACCCCACCTCCCCACTCCCCTTCCCCCCATCCCCCAATGTGGACATGATACACTAATATCGTGTTTTATTCTTTTATTCTTGTCTTGAAACTGCATCCGGATCCACTACACTCGTGAGGTCCACGAGGTTCGCGCTGACCATCTTCACACCACTACCCAAAGGGTTAAAGCCACATTCCGCTGTACCCGGCATACAAAAGAAATATCTCCTTCCTTTTTAGCAAATAAGAATATCAGGTCTGCAGCCCTGTCTTTCCCTATTATCTATTAGCATACAGTGCTTCCACTGCAGCAAGGGATTCTGGGAAATGACATGCACATGAGCACTCACAGCGTGTCACTTTTTGCTTCTTGTCCTTTTTAACATAGACCCCTATAAGCTTATGCCTGCCGCATTACACAGCACAGCCTGGGTTTAAAAAAAGTGCCTTTTTACCAACGCAAAGTCCTTTATTTTCTGTTTTTAGCAACCCCATCCTCTTCAAAGCCAGTAGTTTTATTCTGGCCATATCAAATTGCTAAAAAGTTGCCTCAATGGGAGGTTAAAATGGCCGCTGCCATTCACACCCACCAAACCCTTTGTTGCCAGAGGGGTTGCGACAACACAGGTTGTCATGGTAACAGCTGATGCGGGTGAAATAAAGCGGTGAAAAGGCAGCACAGAGGGGGGATTGCGCTGCGAGACGTGGGAGGCACTCACTCTTCAGCTTCGAGCGGACCTTGTTGGCTGTCTTTTTGATGTCCGACATCAACTCCTCCAGCTCCACCTTGGTTTCTGCGGAAAGAAGCAGCGTTCTAAGTAATGACCACCATCAACCGCCCCGTTATACGCAAAAAGGGACAAACAGCGAGAGGCCGCGGGAGAGAGGGGAGACATGGGAGGTAACACAAAGCGTGCAGGCGCATACAGATGCCACGCGTCGGCCTGTGTGACAGCTGGCGCCGGCATGTTGCTTAAGATCGGACGCAGTGCCGTTTCAACGCATGTTGACGCACGCGAAATGATGCTCCGATCGGTGTCATTGCATGTTTTTCACAACATTGACGCGTCAACGGAGCCAATACCTTTGGCCACATCTGTAAATGTGCAGAGAGAAGGGGAAAGGGAAAGAGGGTGGGAGAGAAGGGACAGATAAAAGAGGGATCAATAAGAACAGAGGAGAGAAAGTACTATGGGAGAAGGCGCTAGGGAAAATCAAAACAATAAAAAGAAAGGAGAAAAAGGAAAAGATGTTATATATATATATATATATATATATATATATATATATATATATATACATACATATATATATATATGTGTGTGTGTGTATATAATATATGTGTGTGTGTGTGTATATAATATATATGTGTGTGTGTGTGTATATGTCTTTATTTATATATAGCACCCACAGTGTACTCAGCTCTTTACAAAGGGTACAGTACAGGGAATTATAATACAATAAGCGCAACACAGTCGGACAATAGGAGAGGAAATCCCTGCCCCGGAGAGCTTACAATCTAAGTAGTGTGTTGGGAGACTTACAGAGACAGCAGCTGAGGGAATGAGTAGATAGCAGTCCTTGGCCACAATGGTTGGTAGGAGAGACTGTGGGTGTGGGGCAGCAACAATGAGATCAGGCTACTGTATTGGGATGCTTCATTTAAAAGGTGGGCTTTCATGTTTGTCTTGAAGGTTTGGGAGAGAGGGTGCTTGGCGTATACTGAATGTGATGGAGTTCCACAGATAAGGTCACAGATATCCCTGATTCAGCACAGGTGGCTCAATCAGTGGCTCAGTCATTATGACTGAGCTACCTGTGCTGACGCAGGGATATCCTGAAAACATGACCTATTGAGGACTGCAGTTGGCCATCCCTGGGGTAGAGTGAAAGCGAAACGCAATGATAAAGGGCAGAAAGAGAGAGATTATATACATACATATATATATATATATATATATATATATTATATTATATATATATATATATATGTGTAGAGGTATCGGTACCGTGTTAGCCAAGCTTTAATAATCAAAAATGAATAGATGATACCGTCGTGTACCTCATCATGTGCATGAAATGCCCAGGGGGCTGCTACTACAGAGATGAAAGGAAGTCCCTCCCAGCGGGGAAGGTATAGGCGGTGCACTGCGTGTCAATACATACGTGATGCGTTCCAATGAGAGGAAATCTGACGGATGCTGGATCACAGTAGCAAAAAGGATTTTATTGAGCGTTCGGCAGCATGCAAAGGTAAAAACAAGAATCCTGATGGAAACCTCTGACGCGTTTCGTGCAAGAAGAGCACTTTGTCACAGAGTAATGTTCCCTGCAGAGAGCCGATTCTTATGGGGACCAGGAACCGGAAGTTCCTCCTCTCAAGATGCCACTGGTCCCGCATCCGTCAGCTTTCCTCTCATTGGAACGCATCACGTATGTATTGACACGCAGTGCACAGCCTATACCCTTCCCCGCTGGGAGGGACTTCCTTTCATATCCACGTGGGGCTGATGCACGCCGACTTCAGGAGTCATACTATGAAGACAGTGAGTACTTTCTTATGCTTTTTCATCAAAACATTGAATTTGGAGGTCTAGCTCTAAGAGTAATTTGGACTTCTGGGTGTGGTGTAAGGTCTCTCCTATTATATGGGTCTCCTGTTGCCTTTAGATACCCACTTATGGTCATTTACCCTTTATTGTGAGCTTCAATGACCATGCTTTACCACAGGCCTGCACAACTCGTAAAGTGCGAAGGGCCGAACTGCTCCAAGGAAAAATAAATTGGGCCGCACGGGTAAAATCATCATCATCATCATCATCATCATCTCTCCTCCAGCACCCATCATCATCCTCATATCTCCCCCAGAACCCAACACTATCAACCATTGCGATACTCCCCATCTATCTCTCATACCCCCATCTCTCCCCCTCACCCACACACAATACACCCCTCCACATCAAACACACAATACCCCCCTCCACATCAAACACACAATACCCCCCTACACCCCACACACATCCCACCACCCCCTGCAGCTCACATCCCTCCCCCCTGCAGCTCACATCCCTCCCCCCTGCAGCTCACATCCCTCTGCCCCCTTGCACCTCAAATCCCTCTCCCCCTTGCACCTCACATCCCTCTCCCCCCTTGAACCTCACATCCCTCTCCCCCCCTGAACCTCACATCCCTCTCCCCCCTTGCACCTCACATCCCTCTCCCCCCCCTTGCACCTCACATCCCTCTCCCCCCCTTGCACCTCACATCCCTCTCCCCCCCTTGCACCTCACATCCCTCTCCCCCCCTTGCACCTCACATCACTCTCCCCCCCTTGCACCTCACATCACTCTCCCCCTTGGGTGGGTGACAGTGACTGGGTGGGTGACAGTGACTGGGTGGGTGGGTGACAGTGACTGGATGGGTGGGTGACAGTGACTGGGTGGGTGACAGTGACTGGGTGGGTGACAGTGACTGGGTGGATAGGTGGGTGACAGTGACTGGGTGGGTGACAGTGACTGGGTGGGTGACAGTGACTATGACAGTGACTGGGTGGGTGGGTGACAGTGACTGGGTGGGTGACAGTGACTGGGTGGGTGACAGTGACGGGGTGGGACACAGTGACTGGGTGGGAAGAGTGACTGGGTGGGACACAGTGACTGGGTGGGACACAGTGACTGGGTGGGTGACTGGGTGGGTGGGTGACAGTGACACTGACAGTGACTGGGTGGGTGGGTGACAGTGACTGGGTGGGTGGGTGACAGTGACTGGGTGGGTGGGTGACAGTGACCTTGACAGTGACTGGGTGGGTGGGTGACAGTGACCTTGACAGTGACTGGGTGGGTGGGTGACAGTGACTTGACAGTGACTGGGTGACAGTGACTGGGTGGGTGGGTGACAGTGGGTGGGTGGGTGACAGTGACTGGGTGGGTGACAGTGACTTGACAGTGACTGGGTGGGTGACAGTGACTGGGTGGGTGACAGTGACTGGGTGGATAGGTGGGTGACAGTGACTGGGTGGGTGACAGTGACTGGGTGGGTGACAGTGACTGGGTGGGTGACAGTGACTGGGTGGGTGACAGTGACTATGACAGTGACTGGGTGGGTGACAGTGACTGGGTGGGTGACAGTGACTGGGTGGGTGACAGTGACGGGGTGGGACACAGTGACTGGGTGGGAAGAGTGACAGGGTGGGACACAGTGACAGGGTGGGACAGTGACTGGGTGGGTGGGTGACTGGGTGGGTGGGTGACAGTGACACTGACAGTGGGTGGGTGGGTGACAGTGACTGGGTGGGTGGGTGACAGTGACTGGGTGACAGTGACTGGGTGGGTGACAGTGACTGGGTGGGTGGGTGACAGTGACTGGGTGGGTGGGTGACAGTGACTGGGTGGGTGGGTGACAGTGACTTGACAGTGACTGGGTGACAGTGACTGGGTGGGTGACAGTGACTTGACAGTGACTGGGTGACAGTGACTGGGTGGGTGGGTGACAGTGGGTGGGTAGGTGACAGTGACTGGGTGGGTGACAGTGACTTGACAGTGACTGGGTGGGTGACAGTGACTGGGTGGGTGACAGTGACTGGGTGGGTGACAGTGACGGGGTGGGACACAGTGACTGGGTGGGAAGAGTGACAGGGTGGGACACAGTGACAGGGTGGGACAGTGACTGGGTGGGTGGGTAACTGGGTGGGTGGGTGACAGTGACACTGACAGTGGGTGGGTGGGTGACAGTGACTGGGTGGGTGGGTGACAGTGACTGGGTGACAGGGTGACAGTGACTGGGTGGGTGACAGTGACTGGGTGGGTGGGTGACAGTGACTGGGTGGGTGACAGTGACTGGGTGACAGTGACTGGGTGGGTGACAGTGACTTGACAGTGACTGGGTGACAGTGACTGGGTGGGTGGGTGACAGTGGGTGGGTGGGTGACAGTGGGTGGGTGGGTGACAGTGACTTGGGTGACAGTGACTAACAGTGACAGTGACTTACCTTGACCCGGGTGGGTGCAGGTTGCCGCCGGACGCTTGCTCCTCCTGCCCCCGATATCCCTGCGGCAGCTGCCTGGGACGGGAGGTGGGCTTGGGGGCGCGGGTTGGGGGAAGGGGGGGGAGGAGGGCACGGGAGGTGAGCTCGTGGGGGACGCGAGAAGCTGGCCGCGGAGGGAAGCGGTGAGAAGCAGGCCGCTGGAGGAGCTGAATTATTTAATTATTACTTCCCCCTCCAGCCCACGTTGGGAGCAGGGGGGGGAGCGGGCCCGCAGAGGAGCTGCATGTTGCTTCCCCTTCCGCCCCGCGTTGGGAGCAGGGAAGGGGGAGGGGAGCGGGCACGCAGAGGAGCTGCATGTTGCTTCCCCTTCCGCCCCGCGTTGGGAGCAGGGAAGGGGGAGGGGAGCGGGCCCGCAGAGGAGCTGTGTGTTGCTTCCCTCTCCGGCCCACGTTGGGAGCAGGGGGGGGGAGCGGGCCCGCAGAGGAGCTGCATGTTGCTTCCCCTTCCGCCCCGCGTTGGGAGCAGGGAAGGGGGGGGGGACGGAGCGGGCCTAGCGCATGCGCGCCGGGACCGCAGGGGAATTGGCGCCATTTTTTTTTCAAAGTTTTTTTTTTTTCAAAAAAAAAATTTTTTCAAAGTTTTTTTTTTTTTTTAAATCTCATCGAGGGCCACACAGAGAGGCCAGGCGGGCCGCATGCGGCCCGCGGGCCGCGTGTTGTGCAGCCCTGCTTTACCAGCTTTACTCAAACTCACATATCTGAGAGACTTCAATACATATTCATCTACAATCAAGATCCTATATATGGATAATAGTTCAAATGGTTATTTTTGATGCCTGACTTTAGGAATACCCTTGAGCACTGGATTAGGGGATTTTTCTCCAATTTTTCTCTACTACAGAGATGAGATGGGACAGGGGCTAAACAAGAGAATGAAGCTGCATCGCCACAGCATCACACGCGGAACAAGAGACGGTCCTGTAGCCGAACATTTCTCTGACTCTGGCCATAAGATGAACGATCTTAACGATCTGAAGGTGGCATGGCTTTATTTTTGTTAAATAAATCATGACACGGTGTAATATGTCATGTGTTGTTGTTCATCTGAGGTTGGATTTACCTAATTTTTAGACCTGCTAAGGAACAGATGATTGTTATTATGCCCTGATATGTAAAACCATGGAATTCAAAGAGGGTGTACTTTCTTTTTCACGCAACTGTATATACAGCTCAACCCCGTTATAACGCGATCCGTTACAACGCGAATCCGCCTATAACGCGATGCAAGTGTGGCTCTCAATTTTCGTACTTTACAACACAATTATTGGTATCTTAAATACTTTATTGTACAATACATACAATTGTACATTATTTCTAACGCGATCCGTCGGGATGTGATTCTTTGGACCACAAGTACAGCGTTATAAGGGGGTTGAGCTGTATATGTATATATATATATATATATATATATATATATATATATATATATATATATATATAGCGTAGCAACGACGCATATTGAAAGAGGCCGACATGAATGTGTTGGGGAAAAAAATCGAGAGAGAGCAGACGATGGTGAGAGAAGAAGAGGGAGACTGGTAATGAGACACAGAGAAAGCACGAGAGGTGCTTTCTCTGTCAGCCTGAGCAGTTTAGGAGAGCTCTACAATGCTAAATAATTCAGCGCTTGGCACTTACACAAAGCTCTACAGACCCATCTAACGTGCTGCTTTCTAATATATGTTATAGGATGCAGGAAACACGAATTATTCATCACCATCAAAGAAGTCAAACCCCACAGGAAGAAATCAGGGACAGTGTCATGATCCTTAATCATGTCTGGTAAGGAAGCCAAGCTCCTCTGTACGCAGCAATCAAGCTTTTATTTTTCACCTTAAAAGACCCTGGGGGGGTCTGGCGTAGCTCAATTGCGCTGCTCCCGTTTCAAGGGACCTCCGTGTTCCCTTTGAACAGTGTATAGTCTTTTACAAAAAAACGATAAGTATGGCCAACGGGATCCACACGTCGTGACTTTCTAGGAGTGATCCCGGCGGCCAAATTAGAGGTTCTTTTTTGCAAAGGCCGATCTAGAGGCCATATTGTCCTCCCACACATTTACCCGTGTCCAGAAGATGAAGGGGTTAATTTAGCAGGAAACGGGAAAAGAGAGCAGCAGGGTTGATCTCTGCAGGAAGCCCTGGAGAGCCACTAATGTAGGAACCCAACCCCCCAATAATTGGCAGCACTAATTACTGCTTGAGGAGGGAAAGCCTTTGTGTAGATAGGGGCTGAGAAAACACACGATATCTGGCAGAACTTCCTCCCTGTAGATGACTGCAAAGCGAGAATCACCCTATGGGCTGTTCACGTTGAGAGTTCTGCAAAGAGTTCTCGGCTGCAGGATCGTGCAGAGCATTTAACGGCTGTTGCCTGCTAAAGGCTGCAGATCATCGCTCTTTTAAATGTTCACTGCTACGTGACTTGTGGGTCCCCCACGTATTCAGCAGTCCCAGCTGCAAGTACGGCAAGTACTGTCAAACAGCGCAGCTCTTCAGAATGCTGTTGTGGGAACACGCAGATCATTACTCTATAAAGTGCACTGCACAGTAACAGATTACTGGAGCATCATGCACATTGTTGCTTGGTGAGCAGTTCACAGCCAGCATCCTGGTTTTCTATGAAGGCCACTCCTGCTTTTTAACTGCACTGTAACTCATAAAGTGCTCCTGCATGTTAAGGCTGGGGCCATGGTGCTGCAGACCGTGAGCTGATCAGACTGCCTTAAGGCAGTGATCGGGTCCATGCGGCGTGCGGAAGCGGGTGCGCGTTGCGCAAGAAATCAGTTGAAACTGAATTCGTGGCGCGACAGGCCGGTCACGTGAGAGGTTCGCCCAATGAGGGCGAACCAGCTCCGTGACGCCCCTAGGCACGCCCCCCACGGTCCGTCCACCAAGGCACCATGGCCCTAGCCTAAGCCCTTAGGCACCGCATACACGTCCCGCATCCCATGCTATTGGCTGTATTATAGTTTGGTTTCCTCTTTTGTCTTTCCAGTGGAAGAAGTGCTGTACAAAACACGCAGTATAAGATAGGTAGTGTAGGACCTGCTGAGATGGGATTACCGTGACGTGGTTGCAGGTTTGAAATGTTTTGGCCAAAAGATTGAACTAAATGACCTATAGTTATGAAGATTTAAAAATAAATAAATATATATATACACACACACACACACATATATATATATATATATATATACACACACACACACACACACACACACACACACACACACACACACACAGACACACACAGTAATACACTAAATAAATTATTGGATGTGCATTTGCTTATCATGAAGGCCGAGCATCTCTCTGTCGGCTGTTTCCAGCGTTAACCTGCTTGTGGCCCAGAAGGCCCTCTCCCTGCTCAGCGTTACTGCAGCTTGTCTCTTTGTTCTATGACGCGCTGCGTGGGAGGGGAGCAGCATTGTAGCAGCTGGGTGCTTATTGAGTAACGACGGGGCCTCCCGCAGTGAGTCACAACCTCCCCGTGACAGGCTCAGCAGCTGCCACCTGTGCAAAGTCATGATTCACATACACAAAGACCCTTCACCACCAGCAAACACGGGAAACACCCCCCCTCCCCGCCATAGCCTGACACTGACACGGCTCTTCCTACCCACAACGCACTCCTCTCTCTCTCTGGCTGCATCGCTTGGCACTTCCCTGCTGGATTTTAGAATAAAACAAAAACATGTTTTGATGTCTCTTAAAAAAAGAAAAGAAATAAATAGCAACTGTTCTGTGCGGGCTAGTTTGGAAGCCTAGGATGAGGCAGAATTGTATAAGCTTGTGCCAGAATTGTATTCAATAATACACGTGCTTTTTAATAACGATCTAATATATGTCATTGTATTTGTGTCATTATGAAGGATAGTGACATTTGTCCCCTCATGTCGTTGTCCCCTCAGTGGAAGACAAAATGCAGTATGTGGTGCTGACAATATGAGAAGCCAGTGGTGAAAAATCCCAGATCCACAAAAGGATGCTAAGATTTAGCCTGTCTTTACTCCAATTCATATGGATGGGGGCTGAGGCGTGCTAACGCTTAGCACCCTTTTGTGGATCCAAAGTGTGATGGTACAAGGGGTTAAAGAGTACAGTAGGGCCCCGCTTTTCGGCGTTCCGCTCATACGGCGTTTCCCAATGTATACCCATATTCATTAGGTTCTGCGCTTGTTGCGGTTTCCCGGCGATTTTTGGCATGACGCGCTCGGCAGCCGAGTATCCGGCGGTGCCGAGAAGGGGGCCGCCATGTCTACGCATGCACAGAATGGAGGGACTGCAAGTCTGCGCATGTGCAGAAGCCGAAAATCGACGTTTTTCCGCTTTTCGCCGAATTTCGCTTTGCGGCGGCGCCAGGGAACAGAACCCGCCGTACGAGCGGGGCCCGCCTGTACCACAATGTTTTTATTTTCATACCGAGGGTAGAGCTACTTTTTTACTTCCAAATTTACCACGACACTGTACTTTCTAATACACCCCACCTCCCCCACCCCCCCCAAAAAAGATTCCAACTTTTATAGCCTCAACGTTGCCTTAAACTTTTTAAAATACAGCCCATCTTTCACCAAATGTTTAATAAATGTAGAAATAAAATGTTGACAGAAAGTCACTTGGACAATGGGAAAGAAATGTATTGATGTCAACCCTTATGTCCTAAGTAGGAGCTTCCTCAGTACAAAAGAGGCAGGTCAGATGTGGGATTGAAACATTGACAGTGCTTCACTAAATAGTTGCTTCTCATCATTCATGAGAGCCTGCACACTACTGTACATTCTGCCTTCGCTTGTTAGCATCTGACCTACTTTCCAGAATACCCGATGCATGACTCCTGCTATGAGAATGCACTTACTGCTGCTTATTACACAGCAGCGCATGCATAATACGTAATGATAAGAGAGCAGGAGTAGGATGAAAGTCAGGTCATTAAAGATAAAATCATTTCTACTCAAAGTCTATATGATAGTTTTCCTAATAGCACCCAACATCTGCTTTATTTCTAATTGTCTGACGTGTGTGAAGAGAAGAGTCGGCACACAAAGGTGGGTCAGCCAGAGTGGGCCTTAATTACTAAGCAGTGCTATTCCATAAGATAACTTCCAGCGTTGGAAGACATCTTATGGCCATTAGAGTGATGTGTGTATATAGTAGGGTGATCATTTTTCCCCCCAGCGAAAAACCAGCACAACTGTGGCGCATGTGTGAATGGCCGGCGACGACTGCGCATGCGCGGCAGGATCGGCTATTGCCGGCAGCGCATTCGAGATCGGCGTGTAAAACCGAGACATTTTGGGACTTTTTAAAAATCCGTCGGGACACAAGCCCACAAAACGGGACAATTCCGGAAAAAAAATGGTATATACAGACACAAATACACACACTATATAAATAGCCATGCAGATTTTGCCATATTGGGTCATCATACCAGCATTAATCTTTTAAGCTGTATTATCCAGAGTCCAGACCCCTGTTTCCCAACCGGGTTCCGCGAGATGATGAAAAGGGGGCCGCAGGATTCTGGCAGAGCAGGGAGAAAGCAGGGCAGTTTCTAGGGGGCTGGGCAGTTCCATCTATCCTGATTGGTTGCTGCCGGGTAATGCAGCCAATTAGGAGGTGGTGTCAGGAGCCTGAGGGTGTGGCCAAACAGGAGGAAGCAGCATGTGCAGAAGAGACGTGAGGGTGTGTCTGTCTCCTGTGTGTATTTGTCCTGTCGTGTGTCTGTCTGTCCAGTAGCTCTGTGTCTCTCTGTCCTCTCTCTGCCCTGTGCCTTCTGTGTCTGTCTCTGTTCTGTGACTGTCCTGTTGTGGGGTGCCTCAGCACCTGAATGCTGTGATCAGGGGCGCCCCGAGAGAGAAAAGGTTGAAAATCACTGATCAAGATCCTAAACCTCAGCTCTTATTCCATCAATGGAAACATATGCACGTTGTGTATAGTTTCTCACGTATCTTTATGCAGTGGGTTACTGCAGGGGTGCGCTCCATTTTTTGGGGGGGCGTGGTGGTTACTGAGGCCCCGCGCTCTTCCCCATGTAAATTAAATGCCGGGGGACCGCACGAGGCCTCGGTAACTCACTTCCCTTGATTCAGCCGGCTGCGGGCGACGCGTCGTCAAATGATGCCACAGGTTCACGTGACATAATTTGACGCTGGCACAAAAGGTTAAGGGGGGGAGGGGCGAGCACTGGGCGAGAGCAGGCAGGGGGGTGCAGCACCAAAAGTTTGCGCACCCCTGGGTTACTGGTTCGTTGGTCTATTCTATGTTACAGTCGTTCTCACTTATGCTAGTAATTGGTCTCTTGTCCTCCATAAAGTGCATAGTTTTGCTTACTTCTTTATTTTTAAACTGCATTTACTTTCCCCTTGTGTCATTATCTTCATCACAAAATCCCCCAGTTACTTTCTATGTTGGAAAGTATTGGGACAAATAATATTTCATCCCTCGTTGTAACAACAACTGAATTATCTGCAAAAAAAACTAGACAGCACGGCACGGGCCACATCTACTAAACAGTGCTAAGCTTTGGCACACCGTAAGACTCATGCAAGGCCCTGAAGATGTGCTAAACCTAAGCACTATTTAGTATCTATGTATGTCTTTATTTATATAGCAAAAAGGAATGAAGATGGGGCACACGGATTTCCAAAATAAAGAGATTTATTAAAGCATACACAACGTTTCGACCCTGAGGTCTTTGTCAAGTGCAAAAAGTGGCCACTTTGTGCACTTGACAAAGACCTTAGGGTCGAAACGTTGTGTATGCTTTAATAAATCTCTTTATTTTGGAAATCCGTGTGGCCCATCATCATTCCTTTTTTGTATGCCGTGGATTGGATGCAGCCGATCGTACATTGATGGGAGCGCCGGTAATTGTATCACTCCTTATCATATTGTGGGGTGCAGCATTTACTCTTTGTTATAGCACGTTATTTATATAGCACCATCCATGTACGTAGCGCTTTACAGCAGTAACACGTGTGACATAATAGGAATAAGTGCTACAGACATAAAAGTAACATTTAGGAAAGGGAGTCCCTGCCCCGAAGAGCTTACAATCTAAGTGGTAAGTATGGAGAACGTACAGAGACATTAGGGGGGTGTTAATTGTACTTCAACTGCAATGTATTTCTAGTGGAACCCACACTTGAGAAGAAAAAAAAATCCAGAAATTGAAAATGTCAAAATAATGAAACATGAAATAACAACACGATGCAGCTCGTGAGGCTGTGTGCGCAGAATATAGACCAGGAGACTGCTGTGGTTGACAACACAAACGGACTGTGGCCCAATGCAGGGGTGCGCCAAGTGGGGGGGGCGTCTCTCTCTCGCCCCTCTCATCTCTCGCCCCTCTCTGTCTCTGTCGAGCCCCCCCCCTTTCTCTCTCCCTGTCGAGCCCATCTGTCTCTTTCTCTCTCTCGAGCCCTCTCTCTCCCCCCCTCTCTGTCTCTGTCAAGCCCCCATCTCTCTCTCCCTGCCGAGCCCCTCTGTCTCTTTCTCTCTCGAGCCCTCTCTCCCTCCCCCTCTCTCTCCGTTGAGCCCCTCTCTTTCTGTCCCTGTCGAGCCCCTCACTCTCTCTCGAGCCCCTCAACCTCTATCGAGCCCCACAACCTCTCACTAGCCCCTCAACCTCTCTCGAGCCCCTCCCTCTCTCTCGAGCCCCTCCCTCTCTCTCGAGCCCCTCCCTCTCTCTCTCTCTCTCTCGAGCCCCTCCCTCTCTCTCTCTCTCGAGCCCCTCCCTCTCTCTCTCGAGCCCCTCACTCTCTCTCTCTCTCGAGCCCCTCACTCTCTCTCTCTCGAGCCCCTCACTCTCTCTCTCGAGCCCCTCACTCTCTCTCTCGAGCCCCTCACTCTCTCTCTCGAGCCCCTCACTCTCTCTCTCGAGCCCCTCACTCTCTCTCTCGAGCCCCTCACTCTCTCTCTCGAGCCCCTCACTCTCTCTCTCTCTCTCTCGAGCCCCTCACTCTCTCTCGAGCCCCTCACTCTCTCTCGAGCCCCCCTCTCTCTCTCGAGCCCCTCACTCTCTCTCTCGAGCCCCTCACTCTCTCTCTCGAGCCCCTCACTCTCTCTCTCGAGCCCCTCACTCTCTCTCTCGAGCCCCTCACTCTCTCTCTCTCTCTCTCTCGAGCCCCTCACTCTCTCTCGAGCCCCTCACTCTCTCTCGAGCCCCTCACTCTCTCTCGAGCCCCTCACTCTCTCTCGAGCCCCCCTCTCTCTCTCGAGCCCCCCTCTCTCTCTCGAGCACCCTTCTCTCTCTCGAGCTCCTGTCTCTCTCTCTCCCCTCTCTCTGTCGAGCCCCTCACTCTCTCTCTCGAGCCCCTCACTCTCTCTCTCGAGCCCCTCACTCTCTCTCTCGAGCCCCTCACTCTCTCTCTCGAGCCCCTCACTCTCTCTCTCTCGAGCCCCTCTCTCTCTCTCGAGCCCCTCACTCTCTCTCGAGCCCCTCACTCTCTCTCGAGCCCCTCACTCTCTCTCGAGCCCCCCTCTCTCTCTCGAGCCCCCCTCTCTCTCTCGAGCACCCCTCTCTCTCTCGAGCTCCTGTCTCTCTCTCTCCCCTCTCTCTCTCGAGCCCCCCCCCCCCCTCGAGAGAGAGAGAGAGAGACCCTAGACCCTTTCTCTCTCTCGAGCCCCCTCTCTCTCACAAGCCTCTCTCTCTCTCAAGCCTCTCTCTCTCAAGTCTCTCTCTGAAGCAAGGATATCTTGAAAACCTGATGTGTTGGTGGCCCTTGATGACTGGGGGCTTCCAGCGATTGGGGAGGCGTGACCAGGCTGGTTCGCCCTGATTGGCTGAACTGCTCAAGTAACGCGGCGCGAAAAAAAAACAAAAAAAAAAAACGATTTGTTATTTGAAAAAATCCGCCACGCGGTCGCTCTGCATCGCGCTCACTACGGCCGGCCCCTATCAACTGCTGCACTTTGTTGTTGCAGCGCGCGAAATCGCACACACCGTCGCGCCTACTATAATCGCAGCCTAAGGCTAAGGCCCCGGTCACGGCGCTCTAATGCGCGCCTGCGCTTTCGGCTGCGCGTTCCGGCGATTCCCCGGTCTGCAGCTCATTGCAGGAGCAGAGACCGGGGGGGGCGTGCCGGAGGAGTGACGGGGGCGCGGCCATGATGTCACCCGGCAGGTTCGCCCTCATTGGCTGAACCGCCGGGGGGCGTGCCTAGCCGCTCGACGCGAGTTCCTGCTCTCAATTCTATTGAGAGCAGGAGTAGCTCTCGCGCGAGCGCTGCGGCCCCCCCCCTCGCAGCGGGCCCGGCGCCGTTGCGGGGAGGGCTCTGGTGAGCGCAGCGTCCGCTGCAGCGGGGGCAAGGCCTAAGAGCGGTTCAAAAAGGGGAAACAGGAGTCACGTGATACTTGCGTATGATGCATGAGAATGTGATGGATTCTTTTTTTCATTCCAGTTAAATTTGTCCCCATTTTTAGAATCATTTGAGTTCCCAGATGGGTGTTGAGACAAACGTTGCCATCACTGCATTTTACGCATTACATGGTGTGATGGAGGAGCGGCACGAGGGAACTTAAATAAGAGCCCAGTACCTGGCATTACAAGGCTTTGCAGCAGTGATCAGCAAGTGCTGGTACTAGCGGTGTGCGGAGTATCAATACTTTGTTACATACAACGAGAGTCTCGCTACTTTTTTTTTTTTAACTCGCAATCCCCGAGTACCACTACTTTTTGACGAACATACCTACATCCTTATTTCCACGTTGTATATAAAGAAAGATGGCTTTATTCCTGGAAGTCTCGCTCCCTTACTGCCGTCTTAGCATAGATATTCTATCAATCTATCTAATGTATGGTGTACAGCAAATAGAAATAGCACATTCACATCTCAGACAAGTCTGCCGTTCCCCATTATCTCCTAGCATACGATGCTTCCACTGCAGCTAGGGATTCTGGGAAATAACATGCAAATGAGCACACCGTGTCACTTTTTGCTTCAAATCCTTTTTAACATGGAGCCCTAAAATATAGGGTGCAAATCACTTCTCCCAAATGTTTAACTACCGTAATACAGATTTTTATATTTGACACAGCACTAATACTTTTTTTTCCCCCCCACCACTTCGACTATTGCTTCCGAGATTTATCTTACCCAATAGGATATGGTTCAGTATGTGGGGAAAAAAAACGATGCAGAAATCAGTGATTAAGGCAAAGGGGGAATTTACAGCTAGGAGCGCTTGGGAATCCAATGATGCCTCCAATACAAAGCGCTGAGCCTTACTGTACCTCGCCCACTGAACAAATCACACACAGAAAAAGGGAGCTCGGGCTGAAAGAAACTATTAGCCAGTTTTAATTGCTAGAAGTGACAGCTGCTGGCGACGCTCTGGAGAGCTGGAACAATTCCATTCAGGGCTGGCTTGTCATGACTGGCAAATCCGGATGGGAAAGACGGGGAGGAAAAAAACGCAGGCATGTGTGACGGCGAAACGCGCGCGCACACAGGGTTGCGAGAGGAATAAACACAGGGGTGTAACACGTTACACGCAGCGGCCATAGTGCGAACAAAACACAAATAAATAGTGGTCATGTACAATTGAAGCCATTTCTAGGTCTTGAATAACGATGCAGCATCACGAATATATTTGTCCCGAAGACGTATAGCTGCGCTGTAGGGGGTGATATATTTGAATGGACCAGCATAGGAGCCCTTCATATATGAAACTATTCTGCACAGAGTCTGTGATCTGTGATCACGGATCTTGTCCTGATCTGCAGTACAATAAAAAAGGAAACTAAAGGGGGGACTTCACAAGGGAGTAAGTTATCGTAATGATAAAGAAAAATGAGGGGCATCTTATAGAACAGGGGGGCTTAACTCGAGTCATCAAACCCCCCCCCGTCTGTTTTGTTGGTGTGTGTCTGCAGTGTGTTTTGTGGGTGTAGAGGGGGGGCTGCTGTGTTTTGTGAGTGTAGAGGGTGAAGGAGGTCTGCAGTGTGTTTTGTGGGTGTAGAGAAGGGGGGCTGCACAGTGTGTACAGGGTACTGCAGTGTGTTTGTGTATATAGGGGGGGTTGCAGAGTGTGTGTTTGTGTGTAGAGGGGGGACTGCAGTGTGTGTGTGTGTGTGTGTGTGTGTGTGTGTGTGTGTGTGTGTGTGTGTGTATAGAGGGGGCTGTGTATATGTATAATTTTTTTTTATAAACTTGCAGTAAAAGCATAAGAATGTAGACAATCATGCTGATAAAAATCAATATGACTACAAAAATTTATATTTTTTATGAAAAATTAAAAAAAAAAGTCTACATTTAGCCTATAATAGTAATAATTCCCTCAGAACAGGGCATTACTGGCCAATAATGCCTTGGCTGGGTTAAAGTCCCTCGGCTTCGCCTCGGGCCTTCAACTCTTCCAGCCAGGGCATTATTGGCCAGTAATGCCCTGTTCTTCGGGGATTATTAATTAAATAACAGGAGTTGCAGCACATACATTGTGGTCCCTTTCAGCAGTATTGTATTGAATGTGCAGACCAGCCTTGCGCATAATCACAAGAACAACACACAGCAGCACCCAACAATCCTACCCCAACACATAGTGCAACATTCAAAGGATTTGGGTTTATCACATCTGCAAACTGGCCATAACTACAATTACTGGATGAATACGTGTGTCTGCTTCAGTACAAAAACAGTTGTGTTTGAAAGAAAAATGTAATACTGTACATGGGAACAGTCTGTAACGAATATATATTTCTGTGGAAATCAGTTCAGCTGTTTTTATCTTCTACCAAAGAGAAAAACAAAACCCCAATTCTACAAAATCTTGTCCATCCTGCTTGTAACAGGGACTTATCACTGTTTGAGAGAAACTGCCTCTAAATCCAGCAGTGTGCTGGTTAATTGCACACAGGCAATCAACCAGACTCTACATGGCTGATTAGGACTTTTAGAAAAGCCTGATGTGAGAAACAGGAAGGAGATTCCTTCGCTCACATTTGGGCTGACACAGGAGAGCAGAGAAGCTTGCACTTGCACAGACACTGTCTTGAGCACAAAGGCTGTGCTGAGATCAAGACACCCAGAGACCTATATTCCTGGACACAGAGGACCCCGGTCCCAGCCGGAGACTGACATAGAGGGCCACCTGCTTAAGGTACTTCCTGAGACTTTGGGGTGATAGACTGGTAATGGGAATATCCCTCCAGTCCTGCAGATAGGGTCTGGGGAAGTAAGTTAGCCCTTATAAAGAGATAGGGGTTTGTTATTTTTGTATGTTTTGCCTGGATAAAAGGAACAGGCTCAATAAAGCCAAGATATCATTTCACCCAAATCGGTCTCCATTATATGAACCTCTGCACACACCCCTTACAGGCCTTAATATACAGCAAACCAATTTCCCAACGGTACTGATGCCTATGCACAGACAATGCCAAGAATATGTCGCAAAGAAACAACACTCAATGTTCCGCTTCAAATGACACGTGCGAATGTAAGTGAGTGCTGGGGTTCCAAAGTGAACTGGATGACCACACATCCATATGTATGATTAGTAGCAAGCTGTACTTACTCTCATCTGGGTTGGGCGAGGCGAGAATAGCACTGTGTTTTCTTTTGACTTCCTCCACATTCTCGGCGATTTTGTCAATGAACCCTCTGATCTCTTCCACCTGAAAACACGAGACACAGCATCACCAGAGGATAGGGATGGGTATACCAGGAGAAGGGGAACTACTGAATAAGATCTGCGAGTATTAAGGGAAGTGCTAGCTGCACGATAAGGAGGGCTCCACATTGTACTGCTCTGCGGAGTATGTGGGCACCATACACATACAAGTTAAAGATAATATGCAGTCAGACAAAGAGCGTAGTAACAGATCCTAAGTAGCTTTCAGAGGGACTTGGACCCTATTACTTCTAGATGGCCCATGTTCCTCTCTCTCTTCTATTCTACAGGCCCATAGCCGGGAAAGGTATACAGCGGGTGTCAGTGGATCTCTGTCCGGCCACGCGATAAAAAGGAAGATCCCGGGGTACATCATACCTGTTCAAAAAACTCATCCATGAAGCGATCTCGATCCAGGCTGACGGTGACCTCATCGTCCTCTTCGTTCTCCTTCGCCTGCAAATGAAGCAACTCACAATTACCAGTGTCCCTGCACCGATGCAGAAATTGCCTGAAAAAGGTGTAGCGTGTACACTGTAGCCCATCGCATTCACCAGCTTGCACAGCAAAGGGTTAAAAAAGAGTCCGCAGGCATTAAAGGGACTAGACAGGAAGATTCAGCTTACAACTTTGAAATCAGATGTTTTGTTTGCACTTCATGTTTTGTCATTAACGGTAAGAAGTCCGTAAAACCCCCAGCAGTAAGCGCCGTGTGCCCACCTTCAATACGAAATTGAAATTCTACCTTTTTTAGCAGAACATTTGAAAAACCTGGGTAAAATAAACTAATTACTTTTCGAGTTCACCTAAACCAGGAATGTCCCTCGGAGCTAATCTGTGGCCCCCCGGGCTTCCGAGGCGTTCCCACTGGGTTTGCCCATTGATGACCAAATTGTCAGGACTTGTTCCCGCGGCCAATAGAAAGTGGCAAGGTCATCAGGAGAGGACGTTGTGACTTTCTGTTCTCGAGCCCGGGGGGGGGGGGGGGGGGCATATTTGTAGTTTTTGTCAAAAGCAGCACACACACAAAAAAAAAAAACAACAAAAAAACTACGAGATCAGGGGACAGGAGATCAGCTCCGTTTTAAATGTAAAAGGTGCGTGTGGTCCCACATAGGACCAGGGTGAGCCATTGGCAGTGATAGGGTTGATCTTTACATTGCCCTTATGATGTACTTGCTACAGCACTTGTTAGTGGGTCCTTGGGGTGACCGCTCTGATGGAGAGGCCAGACCCATTGAAATGAAAGTGGAGCCCCCTCTGGCGACCTCTGGAACTGTAAAAGGTCAATAGGGTTACACCGGAGGGGAGTATGTATCAAGAGCTGCAAACGGGTGTTGTGACATTAAACGGTGCCCCCCCCCTCCCCCCCGTATTTATTTGAAAGATTTCTTCAGCGTACTTTGTCAGTAGAATTCTGTACAGCAGGCGTTCTTTATTTCCTATGGCATGTAACAGCTATTTTCAACATGTCCCTTTGAGATAGCGAGTTCAAAGAAGGAAGAAACCTATTTGTGATGCCGCCGTGCTGGGAAGAGAGCGTATATCTGAGAGCCTCAGATAACAACCATATTTGTAAAGTAACTATTTCAAGGGAAAAACCATCTTCAAATAAATAAAGCTTGCAGTAAGTGGATGGGGTATTTTGGCAAGTCCTAGTCAAACACAGGGCCGCTTTATACATTAGGCCGACTAGGCAGAGTTCCTAGGACCTACGAACCTTTTAGGGCCTGCAATATTTCACTTGAAAAAATACCTAAACAGAAAAAAAATCACAAAATAAGAGAAAACAGCCAATTTTTATTTAAATTGCCATGGAAGTATCAATACCTTTAAATATCGAAAAGAAAAAGTATCAATGCCAAATATCGCTAGTATCGAAAGAAACAAAGAAACTATGAAATTAGCATAAAAATGAGTAAAAATATCGGACACACAGGCCTCTAGAAATAAAAGTGCCTAGGGCCTACGAAGGTCTTAAAACGGCCCTGGTCAAACACTATTGTGATGTGCTTTTTGTAAGAGGACGTAAGGTATGTGGGAGTGGATGGACGTCTCAGGCGGGCGAGGTTACCCAGGAAATAAACGTTCCACAAGGGTAATCTGTCTTTCTTTCTGTAAGCTGTTGCTATGGTAGTAACATGATTAATATTTTTTACTATTCAGTGCTGTTATCAATACAATGGATGTCTCAGATTAATTTCGCTACACCCTTTTTGAAACCGACTGTAAGATACACAAATCTCACTTTGTCTTTGGGCGTATTTCTTCCAATATTATGCAATAGAGTATGTTTTTTTACCACTCTCGTTTTTTCACTGTTACCTGACTTTGGAACAGTGTTTTTTATTCCTAAATACTGAGCCCAAAACGGAAGTTAACATGGCTGCTTAAGCTCCTCCAACTTTGCCACATCCCCTTCCAAATAATAATAATTCAAATGAAATAAAAAAAAAAAAAAACAGCTAGGAAACGATATGCTCGGTAATAATTATTATTTATTTATTTATGTTAATCTGCCACAGAGAGGGGTGAACCTGGCGAGATGTACGTCGCCGCTGTTTTAGAACATTTTCCAAAAACTTCTGGCGAAACGGCCCAAACTGTTCAGAATTCGCAAAGTGGCACCAGTGACTTGCAATGCCCATCGGTCTTTAGCGTTGAGCGAACTTTTGGATCGAATCGAACTTTTCCGCCGAACCGAAAAGAGAGACATTAGTTGACAAGTTCGCCGACGTGTGTCAAAACTTTGCACGTGTCTAATCTCATTTTTAGGTCTTCACACTGAGCTGCCTTTCAAGATGAATCATTTTTTTTGGGGGGGGGGGGGGAGGAGAACTGAACTTTTAGGTTGCGCGTCTTTTTCATGTTTCCGTATGTAAGAAGGGGATCGGCGACAACTTGCAGCAGTGATTTGCCGCGTGGTTTTGGGAGCAGGTGTTGAAGGAGTGGCTCCATGGGGACTTTTCTTTAAACTTCGAGAAGTGCAGTTTCACGCAAACCCGGCTGTTTATTTTGCACTGATTTGCATGTCTCCGTATTGCTTATCCAAACCGGGCAAGAACCGACGGTTTTGCCACTATTTGGTATCTGTGATGAGCACACCTGGGAAATATGCAAATTTACATATGCTAAATATACTAAAATGATTTAAATTAGCATATTTCCCCGTTATTTTAACACATGGACGATAGGTTAATGCATTTGGAAGTGTACAAGTCAGAAATTGGTGCCTCTCAATCAAATTGAGCGAAACGTACTGTACATGCACGGTTTTTATAAATAGATAGTTTATAATAAATACAGTGAAAACGTCAGAATTTTATCGTGTTCTATTGCATGCCGGTTTCATACGATTTTGCATTGACAATATGGGAGTTTAATTAATAGACCAGGTTTTTGTCAACAGGGATTACTAGGAACTCTTCGGTTTCACGGACATCCCTATAGGGTTCCTTGTACTTTTCAGTTAATTTGAAAATGGTACCAAATACAGAAAAATTTACAATGCATCTGATCTGAGACGCGCTGTTAGAGAGGGTTGGGGTTCCTTACAATGCATCTAATCTCAGACACACTATTAGAGAGGGTTGGGGTTCCTTACAATGCATCTGATCTCAGACGCACTATTAGAGAGGGTTGGGGTTCCTTACAATGCATCTGATCTCAGACGCGCTATTAGATAGGGTTGGGGTTCCTTACAATGCATCTGATCTCAGACACACTATTAGAGAGGGTTGGGGTTCCTTACAATGCATCTGATCTCAGACGCGCTATTAGAGAGGGTTGGGGTTCCTTACAATGCATCTGATCTCAGACGCGCTATTAGAGAGGGTTGAGATTCCTTACAATGCATCTGATCTCGGACGCGCTACTAGAGAGGGTTGGGGTTCTGCAGAATTTCACAATAGAATGATAGGGTTCCTTACCCCAAAAAAGGTTGAAAATCACTGGGATAGTCCTATATGAATTGTTATAATTGAAGGTTTCAAACTTTTTGCCTGTTAATGAGCAATTTTTCTTCTCATTGGGGCATTTGAATATTCCAGGTCTCAGGTTGTGTTAACCTCAAGAGATTAGCATCAGATGTAAAAAAAAAACAATAAAAACCCACATGAAACAAATTTCAGACATTTACCGCAAGAGCAAAAGTACACTAATGAAAATGTGTGCTCCACATCCTCAAACAAGCTCAATTATGCTGATCTGTATCGTCCAAGGTGCCTGAAACCGCTAAATTAAAAATAAATAAATTCTGTCTTCTTCACACTAATGATAAGTTAACCATATTTTTGGAATATGGACTAAGGGCCTTATTCTATATACGCAGAAGCGGCCAATCAGACCGTTTGCAGATACAAATTTCCACAGACGTCATTGAGGTTTTTTGGCCTAAAACTACGACCACTTTGCCATATATAGAATTAGCCCCCATGAAGGAAAGGGGAAAATAATGCAGAAGGGCATAAACTTCATTCAACAACATTGGCATCTTCTTGAGAAAGGCTATATATCACGTAAAACGTCGATTTATAATAATAATAAATAGATTTTGTTAAAATCCAATGTGTCCACTCCTCTCTTTAAGGATTTCATGTACAGTACATGTACAGGACTGCAGGGGAGAATTGGAGCACTGGCAGAAGAATTGCAAATACAGGCAGTCCTCGGTTATCCGACGGAATCCGGTCTGGAAGTAGCGTTGGATAGTGCAACCGTTGTAAAGTGAGTCCCATGTTAATCAGTGGCGGTGAGCGTTGGATAACGCATTCAGGCGTCGGAAAACGGCCCATAGGATTGCATTGTAAAGCGTTGGATATGCCATTCGTTGTAAAGTGAAACGTTGGATAATGAGGACTACCTGTATCACCTTGCTCATCAGGAATGCACTAAGGAATTACACTGTTTTGAGCAGGACAACGTTTAAAACCTATATTAAGAATACCTATACATGTTTCATTTTCTGTGCAGTTTCAACATATTAACAGATCACTGCCATTATTTGAATTTGCTACTAATGGAGACTGTGCCTCTTTATCTCCTCCTTTTTTATACACTATGTCAGATGCACTAAACTCCGTTAGCTTATTTAACATAACGTTAACCGAAATTAACCTAACGCCTATGCACTGAAGCAAATAACCTATCAACCCAGTGCTACTCCCGAAATAACGCCTGATAATATGGTTATGTCTACCCTGCCTGACATGTAAGTCCTGGTACCAGTGCAGGCAGTGTTCGGCCCAATCCAGGGTTTTCCCCAGCAGCAAGTAGCTCCCTTGAGTGACAAGGGGGGAGGCAGGCTGAGGCCTGTGTTCTGCCCAATCAGGGGCTTAGACCTTGGACCCTCCCCCTCGGTACTTAAGGGGCTGCACATCCTAAATTCAGTCAGTGTTGTCTCTCCCCTGAGAGAGACTGGTCCCACAGAAGAGTGTGCGCAGGGCTTTGGTCACCTTCTATCCCCTCCCTTAGGGGAATGAGGACTATAATTCCTACTCCATCAGGGAGTAGGGGAAGAGCAAGGACCAACCTTTGGGGCCCATGCCTGGGGTATGAGACCAGGGACCACCCTAAGGCTGGAGACCAAGCGTATGCAGTGTATGCTGAGTTGAAGAATAAAGAGTGTTCCTGTTTATAAAATATACTCCTGCCTGAGACTGCAATCTATCAGGGGGAGAACCAGAGAGTTCTCCCGCAGGGATTGCCTCCGGGACTCCTGGAGCCTGCAAGAGATGGAGGCGCTGAACCAAGAGTGAGAAAGATACAGCTATCACCCCAAAAGCCTGTCTTGTCTTCCCCAATAACAACAGCGGAACCTCAGAGCTTCTGTGAACCAATAGGTAGTCAGCACTACACACCCTGTAATAGGCAGATCTCCCAGAGGATGGGGGAAACACTGTTACACTAGTATCCTGCCATTAGCACTAATGACATGCAACAAAATGTGTTTGCCCTTATCCACTGAGGGTCATTCATGTTAATGCCTGGTGGCTTTGTTCAGAGCCTGAGATATGGGTTTTGTGGGAGGAAAGGATAGAGAGAGGAAGAGACCTATTTTAGGTATAGTCACATGTGCTATATATATCCCCTGAAACCTCCCTTCAAACAACATGTGGAGAGACACCAGTGCACAAAAAAGCACACCTGAGATACTGTACAACATGCTAATTGGATTTGCAAAGTATATTGTATCTCAATGTCACATTATTTGAACCTACTGCTAGATGAACCTAACGTTAACACTATGCTAATGAGTTAAACAGCGGCCGTTTATTTTGTATATAATTACCTTAGTGGATACCCGTTAAACACGTGGAAAAGAACGCCTGTTACCTATTTAGGCAACTTCACGGTATTTGACTTGATTTAACGGAGCTTAGTGCATCTGACCCTAAATAAGACACATTTTCCTGCCCTTCAGACACCCCGGTCTATTACACAACTATGAATAACCCACACCAATTGAAGAAAAGACTGTCCATGAGCCTGAAGAAGAGGCTCCTAAGTCTCGCCTGTCATTCCACCCGACTTGGGTTCCAGACGTGGAACTCCTGACTCCGCCTTTTCAGTGATGTGACTTTCTTTCACCACATTATTGTCACAGGGCTCAGAACCTATTGCACTTTAATACGCTTTAGGCCAGGTCCCCGCTGGTTACTGCAGCGCCCGCTGTGGCGGACGCTGCAGGGACAGGACCTGCCCCCCAATAGGCCCGGGCCCGCAGCGAGGGGCGGCCGCCGCGCTGCGCCAAAAGAAACTCCTGCTCTCAAGAGAATCGAGATCAGGACTCGCGACGGAGCGCTAGGCCACGCCCCCGGTGGTTCAGCCAATGAGGGCGAAAATGCCGGGTGACGTCACGGCCGTGCCCCCGTCACTCCCCCCGATGTCTTTCCCCTGCAGCTCACTGCAGCCCGGGGGACTCGGCTGCATGCACCGCCAGCCTCACAGAGGCGCGTGCAGCACAGGCAGCGGGGCCGCAGCCTTACACTGGTAGCCCCTTGTGCAGCGCAGGTGTTCACACATCTTTAACAGATATATGTTTGTTTTTTTGCAGAACGCAGGGCAATCTGAACTCTGTTCGGGTCTGACAAGCTGTAAATAAGAAAATAACAAGAGATTTATAGGGTAGAAAAATATTCCCATATTTATTAAACAGTGTTCTGCCATAAAACACTTTCCAGCGCAGGAAGACAAGTGAATGGGACACCGGATGGCTTCTGGAGCCACAAAGTGTCTGATGGATCATCTCAGTTTAGTTAGTAGAGGTCATCAATTTTTGTATTTGATAGCACCATCGCCTTTATTGATGGTTATTGCCCTTCAGATTAAATAGCTGTGAACCAGTGACAGTGACCATTATAGTTGACTGAATATACTGTCCCCTCCCAAAAAGATGAAGCTCACATCAAGTACTGTGCATAACCTCTTTTTCCCTATTTATACCACATTTGCATTCAGGGTTCAAAAGTCCTGAATAGCTGCCTCAAGGCAAACTAAAGCCACCATTAAGTGAGCCCCGGAGGATTCAAGCCCCATTCATTTTGTTTTAGGGTGGCAATGACTTTGTTCATTTTGATTTTGGGGTTTTTTTTTTTTTTTTTACAGCTAAGCAGAACTTTAAAAAAAAAATAATAATAAAAATAAATATATATATATATACACACACACACACACACACACACACACACACACACACACACACACACACACACACACACACACACACACACACACACACACACACACACACACACACACACACACACACCAGAAAATAGCCGTGTCAGTCCAGTCCAGTGTATTCTGCACATATATATATACATATATATATACATATATATATATATATATATATACATATATATATATATATATATATACATACATACTGTGCTTTACTAAGCACCATAAATAGGAGACAGTCACTGGGGTTACCCAATGGAAAGCCGCTATTATCATATTCTCATGATGAAAAAGAAAACTGGGGGAACATTTTTAATATCTCAGGATATTTCCATACTGTAGCTGAAAGTAACACCGTTTGACCTCAGTTTGCAGTACTTCGTCTGAAAGTACAAGAATTGCTGCTTCAAATACATTTATATTTAAAGAGAGAGAGAGACCAGCTCAAATACAAGTACAAGAAAATGTCACTCAAAACACAAAAATACATTACAAATGATATTTTTCTATTTGTAGCTCTAGACATATTGTCCTCAGTTTTGTGTGTCATCAGATGAATATCGCCCGGAGTGAGTGTTAAAGTATGAATCTTGATCATACTATATTAAGGGGTTGTGTGATCCATTTTCACACAGGTCAGGGACTATAAGATTGTTGTGGATAAGATCAGGGTTAGGCCGAGCAAGGATGGCGCCTCCTCCTCCCTGGCTGCACTGTAGTATTCCCGGTGAAGCTCTTGGTAGAGGAGACTGATTACTGAAGAGAGGGACCAGTGCTTGATGTTATAAGTGGGAAGGCAGAGCTGCTCCTACCTCCCGAGAATTACTGGGGTGAGAGAGCAGAGCTGACACCGTCATAAATCATCCTCTGTGAGAGAGTTGAGCTGCAGATGAATCTTTCCTCCCACTTATGTGTCACTGTGCACTGCTGAACAGAGGAAGACCTGCCAGGGCCCTGTTATACAAAGCATAGAAGCAGCACAGTCAGAGGGAGTGTGATCGCTGCAGCCAGCACGAATCGCATGGCCCGTTACAGAAACGCAAAGCAAGAGCGGCGCAGGCAGCAGCAGCGCAACTCTCCCTCCCATATTGGGATTTCCTTCCAAGCATAGTGAACAAAATCCCATGTGGCTGACCGCCCGTAGCACGTCAATGGGACACCTCATCTTTATAGTTACCTGCACACATATCGACCACCAAATTTGGACAGGCCGGCATCTAGAGAACAATGTGAATTTCCTACCCTGCTTCAAACGGCACAACTATTTGGTACAGGGTGATTAGCACCAGCGTTCTATCGTGTTCTGCTAGTTCCGGTCTGGTACCCATCTTCCAAACCATTAATTACTGCTCTGCCAAACTGCCCATGTATATACAGAGTGAGTGTGGGAACAGCAGTGAGATTGCACAGGCTCATGCTCTGCATTTCAGCATCACATCAGCAGCTGCCCAGCATCCCCTCACATGCTGGTTTGCCAAAGGCTCCGTTTGTACCCAGAAAAGGATTCAGTGTTGGCAGCCACAATTCCATCTTCCCTTCATGCCGTCACACACGCCAGTTTGGCGACTGTGCCGCCACCCGCCACATTCTTCACCGCAAATAACAACACTATTCTTTACATGGTGGGGTATGGGGAAGCGCCCCCCCGTCATTTTGGAAAGGAGTTTGCAGAAGCACACACTATAGATTTCTCAATCTGGCAATGGACAAAGGGACACACTACGGGCGTGCTTGGTAGTGAAGGAGTTACGCCTGTTGATAAGCTATGTGCCGGTTAAGGCAGCCTGCAGAATGAAACACCAGCTGTCCCTGGGAACATCTGGTGCAGGTTCCTCCGCCCCTCACATCTCTGGCCTCCTGCTGCAGGTGCTCGGAGAGACTGCACCAGTCCAGGCAGACACTAATTACACCCAGGTAACAGAACAACACAGCTCCTCACCGTCTCCCAAGTGAAGGGTGGGTGAGGTCATCAACTGCTCTGCCACCCACCCTCTGCCTGGAAGAGGTAGAGGCCTCTGCTCCTTGTGACCAGATCATTCAATCTCCCTGCCCCACAATCCTGCCCTGCAGCACATCTACCATATTGCTACATCACTACAGAGAATAGTTTCTTTTCTTCAATAGCGCTGACAGTGTGCGTATAGCATAGCTGGCAGCTGGCAGCGTACATAGCATTTTGCAAGCACAATGAGTCCCTGCCCCGTAGAGCTTACAATCTAATTTTGGTGCCTGAGGCCCAGGGCGATTGAGTGGTTTTCTCACAAGGATTGCATACCGGAATCTAACCCAGAATTCTCTGCTTCAGAGACCGTGCCCTTACTCACCGAGTCACCCCTTCAGTCATCATACAAGATAGAGGCTACGTCCATACTTAGCGCGACGCGAACAAAAGGCCACGCCTCTATGAGGCAAGCCATAGAGCGCGCAATGAAGCGCGACTGCTCGCGCGATTGCCGAGCAGGCACAATAACTTGATTTTGTCGCGTGACGGCCAGGTCACGTGAGCAGTTCCGCCAATGAGGGCGAACCAACTCCGTGACGTCACGGCTACGCCTCCCCGTCGCGTTTCCCCCCTAGGCCACAAATCGCCTCTGCGGCAGTCGCGCGCGCCTAGTATAGCCTCAGCCATACACCGACACAGCACGCACGCATGCAGACTCGCTCCCACACACAGGCACTTCAAGCACTCCACTCAGCAGAGATTACTATTGTTATTCTTTCGTTGATCTCCGAACACAGATCCATCAGTGCATCTAAACCTAAAGCCCCCACAAGTCTGGAAAGCGTATCTTGGGCCGGTCTGCATGACTCAACAGTATATTGGGTGAATAGTAAGGGCTACTTTAAAAGTGGAAATCTGTGACAAGATCAAAGAACACAGAGTTCTGGTACCTTGGACCGGCCTTTTGTGCTGCCCATGTTATTCCTGACCTATTCTTGCCTTTCTACAGACAGGGGCATCAGGACTTTGCTACGTTAATACCCAGTAAACCCTGCTTTGCAATACCCATTGCTGTCTCTTTATAGACGTTCGCTCATGCATAAATCATCTCATCATTGGCCTACTGTGCACACACACACACACACACACACACACACACACACACACACACACACACACAACACTGCCCCACCCACCTTAATCCTGCCATGCAACATCCCCTGCTACTCATGTGCCGATACCAAATACACACAGCTTTCACATGGCATCTTAAACAAACACTGCAGCAGCCACCAGTGCTCTTGTCCTGACCCCAGACATCTAAGACATGGTCTTATGAGAGATAAATGAAGCTTTAATGGGATAAGCAGATTTCCGGTGGCTAGTGAATAAAGTAGCTTATCGAGGCTCGGGCGATTAATGCAATTAACAAAACAGAGGTATAAGCAGCCAGACATGGAAATTGTTACGATGGCTCCGGATAGGCGGGGGCATTAGTACGCAGGACAACATGCATCCAGTTGGTATTTGCCCGGTTATTACAAAAAAAAACGACGGCAGGTAGGAACTGGGTAAGGAAATGCTCTGTGTTTGGTTTTGTGACAATAGGGTTACTGGGCTGCGGGGTGCACAGCAGCGATTTGTACGGATTACAGTTCTAGTGACGTTAAGGAAGTGGTGAGACTGGAAACCCCTGTGGGAATGGAAGCAATTCAAGGGGAGGTGAGGAAGAGAGGACATCACCTTCCAGCCCTTTAAATGGATGCAGCTTTAAAAAGATATTGCAAACATTACATTTCTCTGTTAAATCAGCACTCCTGGTTTGAGTTTTTTTTAAAAAATTATATAGGATTTAAGCAGGGCGTTTGCGGAGCTGAACTGCGTTTATTTGAGGTCCGGGGACCCCCTGGCTTCCCGAGATACTACCCTCTGTAGGGGGTGCCAATAGCAGCTCCAGCTCGGCTACTTGGGGCTATCTTAACGTCGGTTTAAATGTCCCGTGTCACACGGGCCAATAGGAAGCCGTGACGTCATCCCTTGCGGCTTCGTATTGGCCTTGCTTGAACCTGCGGAGCTGCTAACGGCACCCACTACAGAGGCAAGTATTTTGGGGGGCAGAAGGTCCCTGGAGCTGATATTAACACTGTTCAGCTCTGGAGACCCCCTGCTTCCCACTTAGGGGAAAAACTATTTTTGGAGAGCATACGCTCCTTAAAAGTGGCAATCCAAGTTGCCATTCCCCCCCCCCCCATTTGTGTCTATTTTTTTTACATAGCATTGAAGCAGGGCGTCCCGGAGCTGAGCCCCACTAATTCCAGCTCCAGTGACCCCCTGCTTGAGGAGATACCTACCTCCTTAGGGAACGGAGGTCTGTATTTCGGGAAGCAGGGGGTCCCCTGAGGTTAAATGAATGGGGTCCAGCTCCAGAGACCTCCTGCTTCACACCTATGTTAAATATTAATAATAACAAAACAAAGCACACGAGTTGCTCTTTTAAGATTAAAGGCTGAGTTCAGCCAAGCTGCTGTTAACAAAACAGACGGTGTGCTTTACATAAACAGAGTGTTTACTGATCACTAAGGGACTGTCTTCTCATAATGTACACTTCCTGCCATTCCCCACCGTGACAATAACTTTAAATCTTTTTCTGTTGCTCGAGCCCATCTGTTCCAGTTTTTAGCCATGGATGATAGTGCTTCCCCCAGAGTGTGAAGGGACTGCTGGCTTCCTATGTGCGAGCCTGCGGGATCTGAGCTAACCATCCAGGCCTCGCTTGGCTTTCAGAAAGAAAGCAGCCTGTGACCTACTTCTGGATTTCAGTGGAGCTGAAATTCAGGTTGACAAGAACCTTGTATAGAATCAGACGCATTAAGCGAGTGTGCAACTATGGCAAACTGTGTGTGCAGTGCACACTTTGTGCATTAGTTTGATTTATACACACTGCTTGGCTGTAGGTTGCGGTAAGAGACCGGGAGATATACAATGGAGCATGCGTTTTGATTTTTTTGCATTGACAAGCAGCTGACAATCAAACACAGCTAAAATGGCAAGAAACAAATCATAGAAAAGTCTTATACATGTTATATGTGACAGAGGAAAAACAGTGGTCCCCTAGACCAGCGGTGCGCAAACTGGGGGGGGGGAGATTAACTGTGGGGGGTGCGGGCTTTACAGAGGCCCCGCGCGCTTCCAGAAAGCACTTAAATTAAGTGCCGGGGGAAGCGGCGAAGGCCTCTGTAAACCTAACTTACCGTGGTTCAGTCGGCATCTAGAGACGCGTCGCCATAGCAACGCAGCGTCAAATGACACAGCGGGGTCATGTGATATCGCGTTGCTATGGCAACATGACGGCATGGCACCCAGATGCCAGGAACCACGGTAAGGAGGGAGGGCGCGCGGAGAGCAGGACAGCTGGCAGGGGGGCATAGGGGGAAAAGTTTGCACTCCCCTGCCCTAGACACACTTACTCCATGGAAATAGAAAATAAAGTAATGCCAGTGATTATGAATAGAAAGCCCTTCCTGAGCGGCCCAATGAGGTAGTATACAATGAAGGATAAGAGGAGGGCACAGCGGTCTTTGCCAAAGATTAGCCCAACATTAATTTTTGGCTAATAAATGATCTTTTGCAAAGATCTCCGAGCCCTCCTCTGTATCCTTCATTATATGTGATGATATACTGATGTAGCGGCCGTTATTCGAACACATCTTGGCGCCGATTTTGAGTTCTCTGCTGTTCCCCACGCAGCATGAACGCGGCCAATCGCCCCAGGCACCCGCGCTTATTGCGGATGTTTTGTTTGAATTTCATGGATTCTGTTTCTTCGTTTGCAATAAAATGGATGAATTGTAATGTGTACAGTACTGTGCTACTGTGCTACTGTGTCAATTTCATGTTTTTAAAAGCCAGAACACTAAAATTTGTTTTCCTGCTCTCGCCGCACTCGCATCTTAGTGCGGGAAGGCTGGAATTCATCCCGCGGTTTCAAATCGGGATTCCAATGTACATGACGCGTGAAGTGTTTGAATAACGGCCGCTGCATCAGTAGGGTCGCCAGGTGGCATCTCCAAAAATGCTGGACACAATGATGAAAGGTGAGACGCGCTCGAGACACACACACACACACACCCGTGTCTGCTCCGTGCTGTTTCCTCCTCTCCTTGGCCCCACCCCCAGGCTCCTGACATCTCCTTCTGTTTGGTTGCTGCTGAATAATGCAGCCTATCAGGATGGAGGAAGCTGCCCAGCCCCATAGCAGCAGCCCTGCTCTCTCCCTGCTCGGGGAAATCTCACGGCCCCACAAGTCAGTCAGGTCACTATGTCCAGAGAAATTATACCAGACATGTCCAGTATTACCTCTAATGTTTGACTGGATAGTGTCCAAATACAGGCCAGTCGGGTTCAATACTGGACACCTTGCAACCCTAGTCATGGAGAGTTCTCCTATAAAAAATATTTACATTTTCTCGACCTCCAATAAACCAACGTGTCGCTCTTACCCCACGGTGTGATCTATGGAGGTCAGATGAAACAAATGAAGACAAAAAATGTTTGTATTCTGGCCCACCATGGAACATCCCATATTCAGAACCGCAGCATGGTATCGAATCTAAATGTATGGTCTGTCACCATGTCAGCTCCCTTTCTTCCTGCACACAACTTGTTATCAATGTTTTGGTATGTGATAGCCTGTCAAATTTAGTGCTAAAATTATTTTGATACCAGCACTGCCTGCGCACATATTACGCAAGTGATACCAATTTTACACAAACTGCCTTTAGTTTGTATAATGTAAAGCAGTAGTTCTCCCCACTAACAATGTTTTTTTTTGTTTATTTACTTTTTTAGGCATAATTAGCCATATTGGATGTACATTGGGGTATATATATATATATATATATATATATATATATATACTGTCCCTGAATGTTTTTTTGGTGCTGCCTACTCGTGACGTCCAGAAGGGGTGGAGCTCACCCATGAAGAATTGTTTGTTGGGAACGCCGAACTGTGTGGTGCTGAATCAACTGGGTCAGACGCTGTTTCAGCACTTCCCTCTCTCCAGCTCCAAATTGAATTTTCGGATATCCCCTTCCAAGAAGAAGCATTGGCTGGTAACCCACCGTCAAATTAATTCAGAGCGCTTTTAAACATTAGCGCATCTCTCTTTTTTTAACTCTTATGAGCAATTAAATAGTTTTAGACTATGAAATGTGCTCTTCTTTTCTCGGTTAGTACAGTATGTATATATACACACATACATTATATATAGATGAAACCTACCCTCTAAGAGTTACCAGTATGATTAGTGTGTACCGGGCCCATCCTGTGTTTCCATGGCATCATGACATCACGGAGAGTACATAAGGGGAGGGGAAAGTTCGAGACGGTAGGTTCCAGGAGGACAAGAGGAGAGGAGCCTCGGGAAGGAGAGATAGGGATGTCCGTAATACTATATTACAGACAGCCCCCTTGCCCCTCTAATTCAGGGGTGCGCAAAGTTTTTAACTTGCGCCCCCACCTGCCTCCTTACCTCCCGGCTTGTGCCCTTCCCCTCGCCTCCGGCGACAAATGACCCCCCCCCCCCCCCCGGTGTCATTTGATGTCGGTTACCATGGCGACGTGTTGCTGAAGATACGGTAGAAGTTGCAGAGGCCTCGCGCGGCACCCCTCGGCATTTAATTTAAATGCCTTGGGGGAGAGCGCGGTACCTCTGTAGCCGCCGCGCCCCCCCTGGAAAGTCTCCCGCCCCCCACTTTGCCCCCCACTTTGCGCACCGCTGCTCTAATTTATTATGTTGTAGCTAGTTGTACCCAGGTTAAGTTAGGATCCCAGAAAAAGATTAAGGGAGTCCAATATGAGATACAAAGTATGAAAACAGCATGCCACAGAGGGCCTCAGCAACGAGGACTCCTCGGTGCCGGCGGATCCGTGGATCTGCATTAACCGTCCTCTACGGCTGCAGGGAAGTGGCAGTTCCTGTACCGACAAAAGTTATCGGGATCCCTTTGTCCTTTATCCTCTGCCTTGTTTTCCTGGGAGCATCCTGTCCCTCCAGTGGATGATCCACTACACTACATGAGTTGGTAACTCGGAACAACCGAAACGCCCATATTGCTCACATAAAATGTGAGTAATATCATCATATCTTTGATTGTTGCATCTTTATCTGACAGTGCTACACTATTTTTTGTTTCTTTCTCTGTTTTACAGACATACCTGGATGAGTGCACTTCGGACTCCTTTGCTGTTACTCCTATAGTGGATGTGGATTTGGATCGAATTCACCCCACTGCAGCACCCATCACAGGACAGTACACCTACATATGTAATATTTATTTTTGCTTTAATAATATACAGTAATTTGCGCTCTTTCCTTTGTCCTTATGGACTCTCCTTAGCCAGAGCCAGAGATGATCAAAGGTTCACTGTTCCCTTCCTCACAGATTTACAATACAGTAGGGCCCGCTTTACAGTGTTCTGCTCATACAGCGTTTCCCAATTCATGCCCATATTCATTAAGTTCGGCGTTTGTTCCGTTGTTCCGGCGATTTTCGGCATGACGTGCACAGCAGCAAAGTATCCAACTGTCACTAAACAACAGTTTTAGAGCGTGTGCGCAACTCCTTGTCAGATGCCATTTGTCAGTGAAACAGTCAGTTTACAGCTCTGCATCTCTGCTTTCAAAGGTACAATACATACAGTAGGGGCTCGCTTTACGGCGATTTCCGCTTTACGGCGATTTTCCGCTTTACGGCAGCGACCTGGAACGGAACCCGCCGTATGAGCAGGGTCCTGCAGTACAGAAGATATTTAGAATATGATTTACCGCACAAGGATGAGAAATAGATTTCTGACCAGCGAGGTCAGCTGTATGAAATAATATATACAGTATATATATAAATGTGACAGTGTATCTGTGTACAAAAGAAGAAATTGCGTTGGTAAAAGTGAAAACACTCTTCTCCATTTCCAAGTCTATTCTTTGTTTTGGTTTTGCTGTGACGTGTTCATACAGCTCAGGAACGTCCTTCAGTCAGGATGGCTGGTGTCTAATCATTTCAGTCAGCCATTGTCACGGAAGACCAGGTTATTTACACCTTTTTACCAGGATCAGTCATTGAGCGAAACAAGGTAGAGAAATAAATTATAGTTTATTCGGCTTAAATCCGCATACACACAATGGAACACAAAATACAGACGAAAAGACACACTTACTGGGGGTCTGGGGTCGAAAACTAGACTTTCCTAGGTGCAGGGCACTCTATTGGAAGAGTTTTACCGTGACTTAGCCCGGAATCTCCTGGAACGCAAATCGGCATGAAATCCCAGCCGCAACCACTACGTTCGTTTCTGAGAACTTGGGTGCAAAAGTCGGGACTTAGTCTCTGGCGGGCAGGCTTCTCAGGCTTGAAATCGAAGCCGGTTGCTTTGCTATTTCGCACAAAGCAATTTTGAAAAGCCCGCCCGCGCTCTTTCGGCTCTGACTCAAGGGGAACACCCAATTTGATTGGCTCATAGCTTCTTATAGTTTTCCCTGCTCCTGCTAAAACATACAGGCAGAATTCAACAACCAATCAGCGCGTGGGAATTTTCTCAAGCAGCCAATCAGAGCCGAACCAGGTAGAAAAGCCAGGGTCAACGGGAAATTCGAAATAGCCAAGGGACATGCGCAAGCCTGCCACATCTCCCCCCAGCTATCCCAATGCCACCCGCTGGGCAGGCGCCCCTAGGTCTGGCAGAATAAGTGGCATCCTGGAGGACTGCCATTGATCTCCGGACCTAGTACTCTGCCTTTCCCAGCTGACCAAATGCCGTTCACACCTCTGGGCATCCTCTGGCTGCTTATAACTCCGATGTCCAGCAGACATACCCGCGCCTATGGGTTTGCACGGGCTGCCTGTTTGGACATGGGTTACGAATGTTTAAACATATTAATATACATTATAATAAACTCGGGGGGAACCCCTCCAGCTATGTGGGACTTTAGGTGAGGACTTGCTTTTCACTCCAAAACCCCACCTAAGACTTAGACTCCCAACGTTTGGAGTCTCTAGGGTACAGGGAACAGAAGAGGAAAAAAAATGTTGTCTCTTTATTTCTGTCTGCCTTATTTCCCCACACACTTTCCCTTTGATTCAGTTTGGACTCAGAGTCCCCCAAACCTTATGTACGGTTGGGCACCCACAAACCATATACTGTTTGTGGGTCACCTTGGCATTAGCTGGGGTACCCCCCTTGACCCAGGGATTCCCTCAGCTAAAGGGATGCATAGTGATCTGCTTTCAGAGTTATGCTGAAGCAGGGCAACCTACTGTAGTGGTGAGTCGCGGTTACGTTTTCAAGGGGAAGTATTGCCGGGACAAGGCGCCTACATGTATCCGAGAATCAAGCACGATTCCCGGGCACATTTATTGGGGAACCGGCAACTCTGGACCCCAACCTCCTGGGCGCATTCGGAAAATGGTTTCTCAGCAAACCCCCCCTTGAAACTCATACACTAGCAATCCCTGCTTGATTGCATGCCCGGAACGGGGGGGAAAAAACACAAAAAATGTTTTTTTATTACACAAAGTACAAAAGCAACAATACAATGTTATTCGGTCCAAGAGCTAACTCTCTGGGACCCTTATACCCATGCCAGGGGTAACCAGGTGGGCTTGACCTTTATTATGCAGCCTACCTCCTCCCATTATAGTCATATAAAGGGCAACACTGAGTTTGCTCCATGACTAATCTACGTTTGTTTGCTACAGCACTGAAAATGATTTTTTCACCTTCATGAATCATGTGAACACATTGATGCAGGTAGCACTATTCTGGAGGTTACAGGGAGAAAAGTTATAAGTTATTTCCTGCTCTCAGATTCCTTTTCTCTCTCAGCCACTAATGTCACAAGAGATGGATGAGTGGGGAAAAAGGACCCGCATATTCTGGTCCCATTGCAAAGTGTGGGGATAAAAATCCTGTACTTTGATATCCAAACTAGAATTCAACAAAGAGAGGTGTTTCATTCCACTAAACACATGACTTCTCATAACTTCAACTCTACAACCCCTCTGGAGGGATTTAATATTGTTATGTGGTAAAGTATTTAGGATTTCTGTTTTATTTTCCATTATTTTCTAAAACAGTTCTGGATTTATATAGTGTATGCCTTTGTAATGGTCTCTTTTTTCTCTAAAGAAGCACCGTGCCACTTTTGATAAATTAAATCTAAAATGTAATAAGTACTGTCTTTGGGCTCAACCTAGAACCTTTCAGAAGAGGTTAACCGCACTTACGGACACATTTTTGCTATATTGGGTTTTATTTAATTACATATTTTTCCAGTAAATGGGACCGAGGTGTCCTAAGGTAAGACCTTAAATTATTATTGGTGGTGGCAACGTATTGAGGTATTGTGTAAGAGTGTTGGGGAAATATTGCTCATTTTGAGGGCCCTGTGAGGAGGTCAATGAGTCAGGATGATAACTGAAGGTATTAAACCCTATAACACACACATCACCTGCACATGGCATACGTGACACACACGTATAGATTCTGTCACTGTCTTTCAACTCTTATTAAACTGTGCTGCAAAATATCCTGGGACCTTCGTGTTCCTGCTGACTCTACACCAGCACCAGAACACTAACAGTTATATATACACTAGTATACCCATAATTCAGTGCCCCGGTCCGCCATTTTGTTCTACCTGCAAAATATATTAGTCAACTATACATAAAAGCTGAGATTAATAATAAACTGGCTGAAGAATTAACATATCAACTAATGGGATCAGGTTGCAGATACGGGAACTCAAACATTAGAAGACTCCTCTGATACTCAGTGGAAACATAAACAACAGATTTCTTGTTCACATTTGTGGTAGAATTGATATCCATGGAGTTACCAGCAAGAAGAAGTAACCAATAGTATGCAGCGTGTTCACGCTCTGTATTATAAACATAAGTGTTTAGGCACACTGGTTACTGCTGAATGAGATGGGGGTGCTGAACAACAACGTTTTCCAATAACTACCTATTCTACAGCTTCAAGATCAGTCCAGAGGGAAGAACTAGACATTTGGCCTTTTTTGGCCACAGATTCCACTCTCCAGAATTGTTATAACAAGTCTTTGATGACTTACCGGTTTGACTGAAACTTGAGGGATCAGTTGTTCAGGACAGATTTCTACACTGTGCCACAATTATCACAGAAATTAGGCTGTTTCCAATGCCCCAACTGCACTACCTGCCGATATATGACAACATTCTCTAGATTTCAACACCCTCACCATAGATAGCTGATTAAGATTAAACACTTTGTCAATTGCCAAACTAAGTTTGGGGTCTACATCATTACTTGCCCATCTGGTTTGACATACGTAGGAAAAACAGAAAGGACCCTGCATGAAAGAATGGCGCTGCATCGCTCGGCAATCCGAGCTGCCTCTAGTGACAATAAGGCAGAAGAGCTTACATCTTCTCAAACATGGACATCAACGTTCGACTCTTAGACACGTGGTAATTGACCATTTCCCCCCCGCACCATCATTTAAGTAATTCATTATTAAAAGGGAAGTCCGTTGGATATTCCAACTGGACACTATAGCACCCAAGGGGCTCAATGAACAATTGTCTCTCAGTTGCTTTTTGATTAACTAATCTTTATGTCAAGTGTGAATACCTATATTGTTCTTCGATACGGCATTCCATGTGAATTGATTGTTCCAAACCTTAACTTCTATTGATGTCGAATTTAACAGCATTATTGATAATGTAATAAGTAAAGTTACATTGTATATGTCCGGTGTTACTGCTTTTGCTCTTCCGCCTTGATCAATCTTAGTGTTTACCTGGTGGGTTACTCAGTCAAAATATTGATTCAAAGTCCATTTTTCTGACATTAAAATAAAAACCACTCCTTTGTTCTTTCATCTAGTGATCCGGCCCGCATCGGTGGTGTGCCTATGACGAGATGATGATAGCGCTACTCTCTATAATCAGATTACAAAAATACAAAGCCCTTCATTGTATAGGGTTATCCTCTGGTCAGACTATCCCTAGCTTCTAATAAGTGGGACAGTGCTGAGGTTTAACAGTTTGGCCATGACGAGCTATATAGATGTTCTCTCTCAAATGTCCCCATTATCTACTCTATGCCTTGTGAAGCCTGCCCTATTTGGATGATATTTCAATAGTCTGTATAGGATCCCTCCATAGGCGAGTGCCAGGTTCCTCACATAGCACCCTGCCTGGGAACCAGTAACTTTATTTGAACATGCCTCAGATGCTGGGACCTGTGTTACAGCCCCTGTTTCCCTCCTAACACCAGTTCATTTCTACATAATCCTGAAGTGAGTGCTACATTTGAATGTACGGAATAGTCAGCATTTTTTTAGCTTGGGATTCACCTCCAATAACATTCTGGCGGTATCAATATTTTCTTTTGTCTCTTAACATTTTTCTTTCTTTATGCCCAATTGCAACCCTAGTGGTTTCCTTCCGGAGCAAGCAGTGTGAAGCGGCACCATTCACCCTGATTGGAGTTATACCTTGCTCCTTTGAACGCAATGACTCTGTGTGCCTCCTCAAGCTTAACACTAATTTGCATGTAACCCTACAGATGCAGCGGGCCCCCTGCTACAATACTGTAATATTACAATTAAATTAAACCCCCGCGATCGCCTGTTAGAACTGCGCAGTTAGAATGACTGATTCAGCCTCCCTCTTACTGCGCGTCTCTGACAGACAGGTAGAACTCGGTGGGATTAACACAGGAAGGGAACCCTGCTGTGTTAATCCGATGGACCATTCGTCTGCCGCAGACTACCACGCGTGGTATTTGGCGAATTTGCCAAAATCTCAAACGACATGTGGTCGGATAAAGGCCGCTGCATCTGTATGTATGTGAGCAGAAGAACTATGGCAGATCTCAGCAATCAGATTAAGACGACAATGATCTACTATCCCTTGTTTAATACATGTTATAACGATTCAGTATTGACTATTTATTGCATATGATGTATTACATATAATATACAATTATGTTAGACAAGATGATACAGACTTGTTTATATGACTTTGATTCCAGCTCATTTTTGTACACTTGTATCAATAGCTGATCTCCCATAATGAACTGTGTATTTCCAGACTAGACAAACAATCATAAATTTCTACCTGTTTGGATAACATTTGAACACACACACACACACACACACACACACACACACACACACACACACACACACACACACACACACACACACACACACACACACACACACACACACACACACCTCTCCATATGAAAACGGGACTTTGTTCTGGTTCTGGTATAATTGCGGTCTAGCCTAATTTCACGGGGTGGCACGGCGGCTACAGTGGTCCCACACTCTCACCCAAGGCATTTAAATTAAAGGCCGGGGGGCCCGCGCTAGGTCTCTGCAGCTTCTCCTACCTGTCTTTGGCGACACGCCACCATGGTAACCGGCGTCAAATGACACAGCTGGGTCACATGATGGCGAATTGCCATGGCAACGTGACGTCATATGACCCCACTACGTCATTTCACGCCGAAGCCGAGGAGGGGGGGGGGGGGCGCGAGACAGGACGTAAGTAGGCAGGAAGGGGGGGGGGGGGTGCAGGTTAAAAACTTTGCACACCGCTGATCTAGAGCACTGGTTTTGTTATATACAGCAGGGCCCCGCTTCTCGGCGATCCGCTCATACGGCGGCACCGACAAGGGGGCCGCCATCTTGATTTCTAACTCGCGCATGTGCAGAACGGGTGGGTGCGCCCGGCGTGCATGCGCAGACGGCAGGTTGCGCGCGCATACCATAGGTTGCGCGCGCATACCATAGGTTGCACATGCGCAGAATGGCAAAAATGCCGGTTTGCACATGCGCAGAAGTGAAAATGGCCGGATCCGCTTTCCGGAGATTTTCAGTATATGGCGGGCCTCAGGAACGGAACCCGCCGTATACCAGGGGCCCTGCTGTATACAATATATATATATATATATATATATTTTCAGTATATGGCGGGCCTCTGGAACGGAACCCGCCGTATACCAGGGGCCCTGCATATATATATATATATATATATAAAGCAATACGATACCGTTTGGAAACGAAATCAGCAGGCAGCACTCCAGAATTGAACAAACAAGTGTATTGAAAAAATAAACACAAAACCAACGTTTCGGTCCACGTATGGGACCTTTGTCAAGGTGGCACCATAAGGCCTAAGGACAAATCTAACAGAGAGCATGAGATCCAATAGAGTATTCACTGTGTGTATGTACTGCCTGCAGTGGATGCAATAAAGACTCCTGTTCAATATACTCTGGCCTGAGGCATCTCCTGGACACCAACAGGTATTTGCACCAACAGACACCTGTAGCAATGGCAGATTTCCGCAGGGGTGGGGCGGGGAAGCAGCGCCACACACACACACACACACACACACACACACACACACACACACACACACACACACACACACACACACACACACACACACACACACACACACACACACTCACACTCACACACACACACATATGGTAAGCTCACCGAAGCAGATGCCCTGCACCTAATTGAGCCTAGTTTTCACCCCCAGACCCTCAGTAAGTGTATATTTCGTTTGTATTTTGTATATTCATTGTGTGTACGCGGGTTTACCTGAATAAACTTCATTTGCTCCACACTACCATGTTTTGCCTAGTGAATATATATACAGTATACAGTATTTCACTTTTATGTTTATTTCTCGGTTCTGGATACCTATAGATGGATTCTATTTCACTGCTCTTTTAGTTTCTGACTTGTGCTCTGTGGGAGGAGCTATGTTGCTTAGCAACAAGGCAGCAGCACTGCATGCCCGCACCCTTTTTTCTGCTGGTTTTGGGTCTTGGGGGGGGGGGGGGGGGGGGGGGGCGGGATATTTATAGCACCTCAGGCACTTGTATTTGCTGTCTTGAGAAAGTCTTATGTTTAAGCCAAAACTTTGATGATTAAATAAATGATTATTTTGTATATACAGAATCTCCAAGTCCTGTGAATGCCTGAATTTTCACTTTTTCAACTATTTAATTTAGTTTCAGATGCAGCCAGTCAAGCTCCTCAGGCTGTGAGTGACACACACATTGAGATATATACACACACACACATTTTTTTTTATAGTTATGGTGGGTAAAAAGGCAACAAAAAACATCCACCGTTAGCACATAGCCAATAAAGAATATCACTTGTGAGCACATTCACATGTCTTAGACAGGTCTGCAACCCTGCCTTTCAACCATTATCACCTCGCATACAGTGCTCCCACTGCAGCAAGGGATTCTGGGAAATGACATGCAAATGAGCACACGTGTCACCTTTTGCCTGGAATATCCATTCACATGGAGCCCATTTAAGCTGATGTATCGCCGTTCACACAGCTTTTAAGCACAGCATGGGACTAGCAAAGCAAGTACAAACCACTCACAGACATGTTTCAACCTTGATGGGTATCATCAGTGTGAGGTTGGTTTATACTTGCTTTGAAATATTTCTAGGCTGGGTAGGTTTACCACATACATTTTAAGTTATAGTGGGTGAAAAAGGCAACAAAAAACCTCCACCGTTAGCATATATCCAATAAAGAATATCACTTGTGAGCACATTCACATGTCTTAGGGCTGGAGCACACACCGCGCTACACGACGTGCACGCACTTTCGCACACACATATATTTATTCTGAATCTGACCATGTTAGTGGATGTATAAATGAAGCTGCTCCATTTATATTCACTCATCACCAAAGCAGTGATCATTTCAGGGGTTACACTGCTGTTAAATACGTGCAACACACAGCTGGGATACGGAAACAGAATGCAGGAGAGAAATAAGCCATGTGCACTGATTAGAATGCCAGGTTATCCTTTTTGCAGTCAAGAGATGAAATGCAAAGAAAGCGAGGCTTTGGCTGAAAAACCCTTGTAAGGTGAGTGATTAGATGGGGATTGAGCATGTAACTCCCCCAGCTGATCTGCTACTGGCTTTAGACTCTGCAGTCCTGTGCTGACTGCTATGCTGTAGGGAAAGAAGGGTGGGACTGAGCTACATTCTGAGATGCCTTCCAGCAGTACAGAAATGTGGGTCTAAGGATGATGAATAACAGGAGAAAAACCTCAGGAGGAATTCTGCGGGGATACATTTCACCTAAAATGATGGCAATCCTTTAAGCATACAGTACAGAAAAGAAATGAACAATGTATATGAAGAAATTCCAATATAATTACACCCGCAACAAAGAGGCTCTCTCCACAGCATAGAGACACACTGTACAGTCTTAGCAAGCTCAAAACTCAAATGTACTCCGTCATTGTGTATGTATGTATGTATGTACAGTATGTATGTACAGTGTGTGTCATTTTGAGTGACCAAAATATATACATCAAGAGACAAAAAGGACCCAATGCTACTTCAATGACAAATGATTGGGTATATTAATATGTTTTTATTTATATTCTTTCTTCATAAATATAGGTAATTTGGTTAAATAATTTGGCTAAAATATTGTAAGCCTGCAACCGCGTTACAATAATCCTACTTCAGCAGGTCCTACACTAGCAATATTACACTGTCTCATGTCTTTCTGCCACTGCACAGAGAGAAGGCAGAAAACGCAATCACTGCAGCCAAACGCATGGGGCGTGTGACATATATGCAATGCCTGAAGGGTTACATTTTAAGGCTGCGCTTATAGTACCCGGCGACGCGACGTTGCACCAAAACAAATACATTGGATCCGTCGCATGCGCTTATAGTAAGCGCAACGGAGCTACAACATTTTTTGAAGCCATTGAAAAAACTTTTTGGGAGACAGTCGCCACATGTGACTGTCTCTACACCAATCACAGAGCACCTACTGCACTCTGCCCGCCCCCTTCGTGATGTCACTGGCCTTGTCGCCAGCGACATCGCTCCAAACCTAAGTGCAACTTTCGCCATTGGCAACGTCATCGGTCGCGTCGCCGTCACTATAAACGCAGCCTAAGAAGCACCAGATCTGTTATGTATGAACTACAGTGCAGTTAAAACTGGTTGGAAACCAAAAGTGCCCTAATATTTAAAGTGAAAAAAAAAGGAGCCTTTTTTGTCTCTTCTCTCTACAGCACTTTCACGATCATTGACATGCACAGTAAACACTGCCTGTAGACTGTAGTGGAAAAGCACACTAAGGGGCTAAGGGCCGTTCTATAGTGCGTGCGGCCGTGTGCGCACGTGTGACTGTGTGAACGTGTGTGCACGTGACGCACGCTTTTTGTGTGTATGCTGTGAGCGAGTGAGGTACGGTATGTATGTATGTATGGGTATGTATGTATGTATGTATGTATGTGTGTGTGTATGTGTGTGTGTATGTATGTGTGTATGTATGTGTGTGTGTGTGTATGTATGTATGTATGTATGTATGTATGTATGTATGTATGTATGTATGTATGTATGTTTAAATAAGTTTTAAAATAAATACTTTAATAAATGTTTTAATAACATTGTACACACACACACACACATTTCAGCGGCGGTAGCGGTGCGAATTCTTTCTTTTCTTCATCCTCTCCCGTCGGACGGTTCCACGATCACTGCCGTGCGTGCGCGGCACCATTATAGAAAGGCTGACTAACCTCAGCCAACTAAAACTGCCGCGCGCGTGCACGGTGTAGCGCGCTCGCGCACGCAGTATAGAACCGGCCTTATTCAATGCACCTCGATAAAATCAGTGCCTTGCCGAGCGACTTTGCATTGTTTTACCGCGCTATAAAACATGTGTCAAAACGGTATCCACTAAGAAAAAACACCATTTTTTTAAAGTGCGGTCAAAAAACTGCAAGATCGCATTACTTGTTATTTTTTTTCTCCTAAGTCCCATTGCACTGAAAGTGTTTGTTTAAACTGCAACCTGGAAGAGTTGCATGGAGACGCTGTGTCTCCATGCACGGCTCTTACAGGCCATCGTGCAGTTTAAATATTCATTTTAATCCTAGTGTACGGGAGCAGGAAGTCTCCTGACCTGAACCGCACTGATTTCAGCCTCGGGGACCCCCTGCTTCCCGAGATATAAGCCCCGGTATATATATATTTTTTGTCAAGGATGTGAAGTCCCTCCCTTTAAGATGATGTCCTATCCCTTTTAAATAAAAATGGAAACTGTCACATGATACTTCAACCAATCAGATTGGGGGTATACCATGTGATGCCTCACATGGTCTATCTCCCAATTCGATTGGTTGGAGTAACATTGAAGGGAAGCATAGTCTTCCTGATTGGCTGCCTTCCCTCCCTTTAAAAAAAAAAATCTGTCACATGGTACATCAGCCAATCGGACTGGGGTGTACCATCTGACACTCAAATGTGATGTCACAGGCCTTATATAAGGCCTGCCCCGTCTCATTTGAGCTTAAGAAGCCGACGGGACAACATCCGCCCATTGGATTGGATTACAATTAAAGAAGAGAAGACTGAAGAAAGAAGAAAAGAACTTACCAGATGTTGAGGAGCATTGCATCAAGGATCAAGAGGTTCCTGCTGCAGTCGAAATCCGAGGGTGAAGACATCAAAGGTAAGAAAAACATTGATTGTGTGTTATTTTTGTTTTTTTTATTGTAATTTTTTTTTTTTAGGTTGCCCATTGACTGCCAATGTGTTTATCTATGCCCCTTTCGGGGTATAGATAAACACAGTGACAAGCACTGCATTTTTAGGCAAATGTTGTTTTTTAGTTAATTGTTATGTATTGTATTTGTGGTTCTTGTTTTTATATAATTGTTTTGGATTTGTGGTTCTTGTTTTTATATAATTGTTTTGGATTTGTGGTTCTTGTTTTTATATAATTGTTTTGGATTTGTGGTTCTTGGTTTTATTTCATTGTTTTGGATTTGTGGTTCTTGGTTTTATTTCATTGTTTTGGATTTGTGGTTCTTGGTTTTATTTCATTGTTTTGGATTTGTGGTTCTTGGTTTTATTTCATTGTTTTGGATTTGTGGTTCTTGGTTTTATTTCATTGTTTTGGATTTGTGGTTCTTGGTTTTATTTCATTGTTTTGGATTTGTGGTTCTTGGTTTTATTTCATTGTTTTGGATATTATATGGGCATGGTGTACCACTGTGCCAATCAATTGGTTTATTGGCATTTCTAATTTATTTTTTATGTAATGTGTTTTATTTAGTGGCTGTTTTTTTATTTGAGCTTGCCCATTTATTGCCATAGTGGCAAAACATGGTTTAACACTGTTTCAATCAATGGGTAGTGGGGGTGGAGGGTTGGGATAGTTTCCCCGGAGAGGGTAGTTAGGCCTCCCGTGTGAGTAGTGGGGGAGGGAGGTTAACCCCTTAATTACTATAGCGGTTACTAATTTTCTTTGTAATGTTCCTGTCAATGGAGGACGAGGACGGCCTTCATCCTGGCAGGGGTAAGTGCAACTTTTATTTACTTTATGCTGGCTGGTTTTATTTTTAATGGGCAAATGCACTATTATCCATAACTGGATAATAGTAATTTTTCCCATTACTGTACTGTATATATTGGGGGTGGGGGTTGTATTTATGTATTGCACTGTAATTTTTTTTTTTTTTACCCATTCCTGTTGTTGGTACAGACGAGCCAACGAGTATTCTTAAACTTGCCTTAAACTAGCCAGGTACATGCTGGGTACATTTCGGTGACATTGCTGCAGAGGCTAATGGCCCATCGGATTAACACAGAAGGAGTTCCTGGCAGTCCCATTCAGTTTGAATGGGACTGCCAGGGACCCCCGCTGTTAATCCGATGGGCCATTAGTCTGTCTGCAGAAATGTGTGAAATGTTGCAGCATGTACCCAGCATGTACCTGGGTCTTTTTGGAGATTGCCCCAGGTTTGTTTTAGAATAATCGTCGGCACTACAGTATATGAGGTGGGTATAGGTGGTAGTTAGCCAATGGTGGTGTTTAGGCATTGCAGGAAGGTAGCGCGAGGGGTTAACCCCCTTAATTAACTTAGGTTGTAACCGCTAAGGCAATGAAGGTGTTATCTGCTACTGTCTCCCTCCAGCAAGGCCTAAACACCCACCCTGGGGCAACTACAAGCTTCACCTACCCCCCTGTACAAACAACAAAGTCGTGTCTGCTATTTAACACTTTCATTACCTTAGCGGTTAGCTGCTAAGGTAATGAAACTGACTGCAATTTTATTTTTATGGCATAGGATTGATACCGGAGGCTGGCAGGGCCCCACCCCCGGATATACGGGGATCCACAAGAATCCCCGGATCTCCCCGTGGGTCTCCGGGGGGGCGGTCACCGCCGGCCTCCGGTATCAATCCTGTGCATTAGAACTAAAATAAACTACTTTTATGCATCTTGCATTACCTTAGCCAAAATATTACAAGTTTTAGGAGTACTATATGCTTATCACTGCTTAGTGAATAGCAGTTTCTGGCAAAAAAAAAATCGATTTCTGGCATTTTGTGGCTTATCATACGGCTTTTCCCCCCAGAGTGTTATAGTACTATAAAAAGTAGTTTTAGTGCGATATTGCCCTGTTATCTGAGCTATGTGAATAGCAACGAGGGCAATATCGCACTATAAGGGCAGTTATAGTGCTAAAAGCCACTTATCGAAATTTAGTGAATGAGCCCCTATGTATTAGAGTGAATACGGGCATGGCTGACTAGGTAGTGTCCAGTTATAGTGATCACGTCAATCATCGACATTAAAACAATGTTGAAACATCATACGACTGTCCATAGATACTCCTGTCTACATATTAAATATCATGCAACACAAACAAGTGTTGAGGTTTCTGGGGAATAAGTTGTCTGAAAATGAGAGAGCATAAATAGGAGCAGTGCGAGCAGGCATGCCAAGGTGGCATGTAAAGATACCCAGGGGTAATAGGAAGTCAGGAAAGATTCATTGAGTTGCAAGTCTTCTACATGTGTACTGCACCTGAATATATAACACATATCTTTAGAGCTCATCACTTATTCTGTTTAATGCAGCCAACTATTAGTCCTTAGAGGGTGGACTAGCTAAATATTCACCACATACAGTATAGTGTTAAGAAGAAATTAGTAGAGCTCGGTACATGATGTTCAGTTGTTCCATTTTTGTTGTTGTTGGCAAAAACATACTTTTTTAGTGAACTTCTTTCAAAAATGTATTGCTACCATGAAGAGTAAATGCGTCTTAAGTACTGAATGGACCCAATCACAGTTTTCCCACTCAGCATAAAATCTAGTTCAGAGAGGAAAACAAGGGGTGATTAAGAGACACTATGTGGGTGTCTGTCAAAAGATGTTAATTTAGGCCAGGATTAACCGTCATCATCGGGGGCTGTTAAGATAAAGGAAGGGTCTTAATGTGGGTTGAGCAATTTTTACCAGTGGTGTTCCTCCCAATGATCCAAAGATGGCGGGCGCACTCCAAATTTCAATGGTGGTTCAAGGTGCTCAAGCCGGGGAACAGGAATCCCAGCAAAGAAATGCTTTTAAGACGGGATCCTGCGGCACTCGAAACGCCCTTAGGAGACGGGATCCTAAGAGTCCATTAGACATTTAAAGTCCTTTTATTATTGTGCACGTTTCGGGAGAACCCTTCATCAGGTAAAATACATACTTCCCCCCTCTCCTACAAATCTCTGGCGCAGTAGTCACTTGAAATGTGGATACAGAAGAAGCTTATCATTTAGTTAGGTCAGCAGTTTCCATAATCACTTAAAAGGGGAAAGGGAAAAAAAAGTCTCCTAAATCAAAGAACACTTTTTAAAAAAAGTTTTGAGTGCGACGTGTAAACTCTGAAGGCAACAGAAGCATATATCTAGTTTTATTTCATAATAATTTCCCCCCACGGCACCGAACTGTATACTACTCTTGTACACTGAGTCCCATATGTCAACAACTAAAGTTCATTCACAAAAAGTCACTACCAAGAAATCAGTGGCTGGAGGGTCAGAGAATAAGAAATTAAGATATACATAATAGGCCAGAAAGGATAACGGATTAAAGGACCCGCTCCACCCAGGCACCCCACTTTACAGGTGTCTTGGGAGCTGAACCGCATTTATTTCAGCTTCAGGGGAACCCTGCTTCCTGAGATATTTACCAGGGAAGGTGCCGCCGGTACTTCCTAGAGGTTAACATCTCACCCGTGATGTGGGCAATTAGGAAGCCATGGCGGATGATGTCATGGCTTCCTATTGGCTACATGATGCAGGACATTTAAACCTCCATTTTGGTTCCCCTGAAGGAGATGTTTCTGGCGGGCACTTTTCCCCGCAGTATTTTTGGGAAGCAGGGGCTCCCCAGACACCATAAAAATATGGCTGCAGCCCAAGTCGCATCATTTGTCCCGAGTTGCGCTATTTCCGCACCCACAATCATATTTCTAGACATATACTTCAATCACAATCATATCTATTTTTATTGCTATTTTTTAAATTTGATTTAAATGTTATTTAATTTCATTGTCTGTATTATATTATGTATATTGTATACTTTTATTCCATGCTTCATTTATCCCATTCGTGATTTTTCAGTCACCTGCAACTTAATTGTATGTATATGCTCAATTTTTTTTCTCCATAATCAACCACTTAATGAAGTCATTTCTATTTGTACACATTACTATTTTAAAAAGGCAATCGAAGCGCTTTGATTTATTTTTTTACACAGCATTGAACCAGGGGGTCCTTGGGGCTGAACCCCATTAATTTCAGCTCCGGGGGCCCCTGCTTCCAGAGATACTTACCTCCGAAGGGTGTGCTGGCATCTCTCTGCTTTTTAAAGCGCTGCTTCATGTGGGACAATAGGAAGCTGCGCCAGATGACATCACAGCTTCCTATTGGTCGGCAGGACACGCGAGCTTTGAAAAGCCGCCATAAGGCCTCTGGCCGCGCTGAGCCGCGCTCCTGCTCTGCCTCGCCTGCTCAAACTGGAGCTTTTTTGTGTCCTGGCAGGCGAGGCAGTGAGCGCGCTTTGGGGGCGGGCGGAGGCATGGCGGGAGGCGGGGCTAGTCCCTCGCTCCCATTGGATGTGAGCGGTCACGTGACCGCTCCTCCGCTCCCGAGCGGCAAATTTTAAACTTGCCTGTCTCCTCAGAATTTCTCAGCCTCCGCACGCATGCGGGAGCAGCTGCTAAAGCTGCGCTGATCACAGATGAAGGGGGTAAGTTCATCTGCCCAGCGCGGTCTGTGGGACTATGTCGCAGGCCTAATGTGAACCCTGCTAGCCAGCCGGAGTGGCTACCCTCACCCCCCCCGTGGAGGTAAGTATCTCCGGAAGCAGGGAGTCCTTGGAGTTGAAATTAACGGGATTCAGCTCTGAAGACCCCCTGCTTCACTCCTACTGTATGTAAAATCTTATACTATATTAGTGAAAGCACTGTATGCCTGCCTGCATGTCCGGTGTCACTAGGGGAAATCTCATTGGTCCCTTGGTCCGCCCCCGCACACCTCTCATTGGCCTGAGGCGGAGTGACGGGCCAAAGGACACACAGGGACAAGGACACACAGGGACACACACACACAGGGACACACACACACACAGGGACACACACACACACAGGGACACACACACACACACAGGGACACACACACACACACAGGGACACACACTCTCCCCCGTCAGTTGGGCCGCAGCTCACCTTCCACACCCCCCCCTCCTCTCCCGGTGCCCCTCCTCTCCCGGTGCCCCTCACTCTCTCCCCCCTCCCCACCTCACCCAAATCCCCACGCTCCGCAACATCCCCAGCCGCACCATCACCCTCACCGTGCGCCGCGGAGGAAGCGCGGCCCTGCTGCTCAGCAGCAAACTCCAGGCTCCTCCCCCCTCGCGGCGCGGCCCTCCTGCTCTCCCCCTCACGTGCGCCGCTACCGGAGAGGGGAAGCGCGGCCCGGGCCTCCTGCTCTCCCCCTCACGTGCGCCGCTACCGGAGAGGGGAAGCGGCGCGGGACTCCCCATCACGTGCGCCGCTACCGGAGAGGGGAAGCGGCGCGGGACTCCCCATCACGTGCGCCGCTACCGGAGAGGGGAAGCGCGGCGCGGGACTCCCGATCACGTGCGCCGCTACCGGAGAGGGGAAGCGCGGCGCGGGACTCCCCATCACGTGCGCCGCTACCGGAGAGGGGAAGCGCGGCGCGGGACTCCCCATCACGTGCGCCGCTACCGGAGAGGGGAAGCGCGGCGCGAGACTCCTGCCACTCTTGCCCCCCCAGCTTCCCGAACTCACCTCCTGCCCCAGCCAGATGCCACGGGGTCAAGGTAAGTCACACACCATCTCCCACCCACGCACTGTCACCCAGTCACCCACACACTCACCCACCCAGTCACTTTCACCCACCCACCTAGTCACCCACCCACTCACTCAGTCACCCACTCAGTCACTCACTCAGTCACCCACCCACTCAGTCACCCACCCACTCAGTAACCCACCCACTCACTTAGTCACCCACCCACTCACTCAGTCACCCACCCACTCACTCAGTCACCCACCCAACCAGTCACTTTCACCCAGTCACCCACTTTCAACCAGTCACCCACCCACCCACTCAGTCACCCACCCACTCAGTCACCCACCCACTCAGTCACCCACTCACTCAGTCACCCACCCACTCAGTCAACCAGTCACCCACCCATTCAGTCACCCAGTCAGTCAGTCACCCAGTCACCCACCCATTCAGTCAGTCAGTCACCCACTCACCCACCCAGTCACCCACTCAGTCACCCACCCACTCAGTCACCCACTCACTCAGTCACCCACTCACTCAGTCACCCACCCACTCACTCAGTCACCCACTCACTCAGTCACCCACCCACTCACTTTGTCACCCACCCACTCACTCAGTCACTCACTCAGTCACCCACCCACCCAGTCACTTTCACCCAGTCACCCACTTTCACCCAGTCACCCACCCACCCACTCAGTCACCCACCCACTCAGTCACCCACCCACTCAGTCACCCACCCACTCAGTCAACCAGTCACCCACCCATTCAGTCACCCAGTCAGTCAGTCACCCAGTCACCCACCCAGTCACCCACTCAGTCACCCACCCACTCAGTCACCCACCCACTCAGTCAGTCACCCACCCACTCAGTCAGTCACCCACCCACTCAGTCACCCACCCACTCAGTCACCCAGTCACCCACCCATTCAGTCACCGAGTCACCCATTCAGTCAGTCACCCACTCACCCACCCAGTCAGTCACCCACCCAGTCAGTCACCCACTCACCCACCCAGTCAGTCACCCACTCACCCAGTCAGTCAGTCACCCACTCACCCAGTCAGTCACCCACTCACCCACCCAGTCAGTCACCCACTCAGTCAGTCACCCACTCACCCACCCAATCAGTCACCCACCCACCCATTCACCCACCCAGTCAGTCTCCCACTCACCCACCCAGTCAGTCTCCCACTCACCCACCCAGTCAGTCTCCCACTAACCCACCCAGTCAGTCTCCCACTCACCCAGTCAGTCTCCCACTCACCCACCCAGTCACCCACCGACCCAACTCACCCACCCAACCACTGACCCAAAGTCACCCACCCACCGACCCAAAGTCACCCACCCACCGACCCAAAGTCACCCACCCACCGACCCAAAGTCAAACCGACCCAAAGTCACCCACCCACTCAGTCAAGTGTCACCCACCCACCCAGTCACCCACACACTCAGTCAACTCAGTCACCCACCTAGCTGTCAAGGGTAGGGGGGGTAGCCTAACCCTGTCGTACGCCCTCCCAAAATTACATCCCGGGCAACGCCGGGTCTCTCAGCTAGTAATAAATAAAATGTAAAAAGCATTAAAAAAAAAGCGCTTGGATTGCCTCCTTCATCAAGGTTTACACTTGTTTGGGGTGTATTAGCCTAACACATTAGGAAGCAGCCACAGTCACATCACTGTTGACAGCACAATCATTAATGTAATTTTTGACCGGATCTCCCAAATTTCTCCTATTTGAGTCCTTTGACCCGAAGAGCTGCAGAAGCATTTCTTACGTTCAATGTGGAGTTGAACAATACCTGCAGAAAATGACGACCAGCACATGCATCTGTATTGTAAACACACAGTACTTTGTTATAAAGCAAACCTTGAGGTTGAGAGTCAGTGGATTAATATCCAGTTGAACGTAGAGAAATTTAGCATAGGTTGAACTTGATGGACATATGTCTTTTTTCAACCTCATCTACTATGTAACTATGAGCCAGTTTGGCAAAGAGCAGTCTCCAAGAAGCCATGTTTAAATATTCTTTCCAGTGTAATTACATAAGTACCTTTGCCTCTACTTTTTTATTTGATCAAATACATGTTTATAACCCCCCCCCCACCCCCCCACCCCCCACTTTTTTTCACGTTATGGAGAAAGTTAAAACACAAATTAACCCCTTAGCTTCCAGAAAGTACCACAAGTCTCCCCTGGCTGCACTGCTGTTAATTGCAGGCTGTTTATAACCATATGCAGAGGAAACCTACCACAGCAGGTTTTGGAGATGCAAATTCAGGGCGGTGTTTTAGGTAAAGTCCTACGTAAAACTGGAGACCAGAACCCCTAACTGCGAAACAAATGTTAAACATACTGGGCCTAAAGGGGGCCCGTCAAGGACATGTGGTTGGGGCCATTTTGCCACGACCAAATCTCTGCCGATGTTTAGCTGCTACTCATCTCTCCACTGGCTGCTTCGCCACCAAGGCAAATCCTTAACTTTATCCTAAAACAACCTAATATTAATCATACCCCCTAACCTAAAAACTTAACCCCTTACCCCAATACACTAGCCTAAGAACCTTAACCCTTAACCCCTTACCCTAATCCCCTACCTAGGGTTGCCAGGTGTCCGGTTTTCACCCGGACAGGCCGGTAATTCCGATGCCTGTCCGGTAAAAAATTGGAGGTAATACCGGACACCTGTGTGTCCGGTATTACCATTGTTATGGCGGCAGTGGCAGCGCGAGTGTAGTAAGCGAGAGGACTGGTGCTGAGAGGGCTGAGGCAGTGAGGCAAGCGCTAGTTCCTGGTAGTGAGAGGGCTGGCCGGACAGAGCAAGGAGGACTGGTGTGCTGTCCCTGATTGGAGGAGAGGACAGCCAACCAGAGGACAGCGAGGGCGGAGCCCACACCCCAGCGGCCAAGAGACATTTTCTAGTGCTGTCTGCGTCTTGCAGGAGATTAGGAAAGGTACAATGTGGGGGTGAGGGTATATTTAATATGTATATGGATGTTGGGGGTATATTTTATATTTATTGGTGTGGTGGGGTTATATATTTATTGGGATGGTGGGGGTATATTTTATATTTATTGGGGTGGTGGGGGTATATTTTATATTTATATGGCTGGTGGGGGTATATATTTATTGGTGTGGTGGGGTTATATATTTATAGGCAGTGTTCGAGAAACCTATACATTTGCACGCCCCGGGCGAGTGGATTTAACATCGTGGCGAGCTCCTATTGGCCCAAGCAGCACACGTGTGGTACTAGGTGGCGAGTAGATTTTTTTGTTCGGCGAGTAGATTTTTTGGTGATTTGTCAACCACTGTTTTATAGGGATGGTGGGGGTATATTTTATATGTATTGGGGGTAGTGGGGGCATTTTTTATATGTATTCTGGGGGGTGGGGGTATGTTTTATATGTATTCGGGGGCGTGGAGGAATGTTTTATATGTATTCGGGGGGCATGAGGGTATGTTTTATATGTATTGGGGGGGGGTCGCATTTTTTACCATTGTGTCCAGTTTTTTTTTGACAAGCCACCTGGCAACCCTACGCCCTACCCTAAAAACCTTAACCCTTTACCCTAATCTCCTACCCTAACAACCTTACTAGCCTAAGAACCTTAACCCTTTACCCTAATCCTACTATAAAAACATAATCCTTTACCCTAATCCCCTACCCTAAAAAGCTTAACCCCTTACCCCCTACCCTAAAAAAATTAACCTTGTACCATAATCCTTACCCTAGAAAGCTTAACCCCTTCCCTATAATCCCTCACCCCATCCCTATAAACCCTCACCCCAATCCCCTACCCTAAAAAGGTTAACCCCTTACCCTAAACCCCTTACCCTAAAAACCTAACCCCTATCTTTAACCACCTACTCTAACCGCTAAATTAAATGAACTCTTAAATTAACTTACCTTGGCAAAGCAGCCAGTGGCTGAGCATCCAGCGGCGGAGCAGCGGCGGGTACCTCTGCAGCCGAACACCGGCCGAGACCGCCACGCCAAAACGTCCGGTTCCGTACAGAGGGTGATTGACAGCTAAATGTCTCCATGTAACAGCAATGGCAATACATGCTGCTAGATGGGACCACAGCCTTAGGCTGAGTCCCCGCTGGCGCTGAGCGCGCTGGCGCTCAAAGCATGCGAGCCGGGTGTCCTGCGCCTGCTCGCGCGCCGCGGGGGGGGCGGCATTGCCAAATAGTTGAGCGAGCGGGAAAGTTAAAAAAAATTATTTACATAAGCGCTGAGCGCCGGTGAGCATGTGTGCACGCGCATAGCGTGAGCAGGGACTTGTATGTATGTATGTATATATATCTATATATGTATATCACCTCGCCAAGCACCGCCCGCTCAGCGAGCTCAGCGCCAGCGGGGACTCAGCCTTACATTGGAGTAGCAACAAGCAGCATTTGTAGCTCAAGCACTGAAGGAATAAAGCATTCCAAGGGATTTCTGCATCCAACTGAAGGTCACGACAAGCCACATATGACTCCCAAGAACCACATGGTGTTGTCATCAAGACAACAATCGCCCACAAGAGCCGATTTATTTATTTTTCTCCTCAACTGAAGAAATGTAACACGATTCCAATCTCAGCTCTGCGGAATTTATAACAGCTTTAGCCCCTGCATAACTGCCAGCGAAACCAACGTCAAGCATCATAATAACATTCCCACTTATTTATTGGCTTGCTGTGTAATGCTGGGACTAAATATTGTACATATTCCCTGGGGGGCAGGGACCTCCTTCCTACGGTCTCAGTTTCTCTTAGCATATATGTACTCTTTTGTCATACAATGTTACAGTCCTCCCTCCCTCCCACGTTGTACTGCGCTGTGGAATATGTTGGCGAAATACAAATATAAAAAGAAAATGATATTTGCCGAACTGTGGGCTCGTATTGCTATGAATGTTTTGTCGGAGCTCAACAAGACACACCCCGGCTCAAGGAATGTGAAAAAAAGGTGCCAGAATGCCACGGCCCCTCCGGCACAGTGTGATCACGTGACCACGGTGGCCATTTTGGAGGAAACGATCCTCCTCTTCCATCCTCCATTTCCTTACTGTTATATCACGTCCTGGAGCGCAGGACGCAATCTAAGCTATAAAAAAATAAAACCTCCCTGGTAATGTGCAAGTCATAGTGACTACTACGTCCTTGGGCACCCAAAGGGTTAACCTCCAACGTGTCTAGCAAGCTCCTCCAGGAAAGCAATAACTTGCATTCCCATCCAAGACAGTAAAACCCTGCATTTTGCAAGCTGTTAGCTGGGATTGCTGGGACAAATTGCAGCAGAGACACAAGCACATTATTTCCTAAAAATGTCACGTGAATGTTGCTTATGTGCTGCGTTGAGAAGACGCACGTTCTCAGATTTTGCCGTCAAACCAAACAACTCAGTTGTAATTAGCATCACCACTGAGATAACATCTCTGCGAAGTCTGCAGGGCCTGACACTGACCAAGCAAACACAGTTGACAAACATTTTCAGAATAGCTGTTTTCATAGCTGTGTGAATACCCCCCAAACCTACGGGTTGTCATGTGACGACCTACCGCAGTTTGGGGAGAAATGCTGCTGGACAATTGACCGATACCCTCTTAAGTTTGCCCTCAATCTTGGGGTAAAAAAAAAAAATATTACATTTTCAGCAAAGTACAGAAAACACTTGTTTCTTCATTGTAGCGTCAAATTAAATTGCTGAAGTATCTTAAATAAAACATTGGTAATAAGTATTTCTTGCGAGTCACAATTAGGGGGCTTGTTCCATATCTTCTGAAGTGGTCAATTTCGGCCGAAATTCCCCAGCGTCACAATGGGGACATTTGGCCAAAAAACAGCCAGAGCGCTGCTTTGGCAGATATAGAGTAAGCCCCTAGAGGTCTAGCACAGAGGTGCGCAAACCTTTGGTGCTGTGCCCCCCTACCTGCTCTCCCCCAGTGCTCGCACCCCCCGCCTTACCTTTGTGCCGGCGTCAAATGACACCGGGGGGGTCATGTGATGTCACATAACATAGCGACTTCATTTGATGCCGCTTTACCATGGCGACGGGCGTCAAATGACGCTGCGAGGTCATGGCGACGCGTCGCCCGAACCCGGCTGAATCAAGGTAAGTGAGTTACACAGGCCTCACGCGGTCCCCCGGCATTTAATTTAAAAGCCTTGGGGTAGAGCGCAGGGCCTCTGTAACCGACCCCCCCCCCAAAAAAAAATCTCCCCCGTTCGCGCACTCCTTGTCTAGCACACCCAATACCTTTTTGGAGAAAATACAGAACATCAAAGTTTAATACTCTTCAGAAATCCTAAAATAAGCTTCCTACGGCGGAGGAAACTGAAGCCATTGTAAAAGTGACTACAAATCCATGGCCCGTCCACAAAGCTCCGTTATTAAATTAACAAGGCGTTAAGTGAGCGCACCCGGAAAGAGCTAACGGGGGTCTGCTAAGCTCACTAACACAGTGTTAAGTGCTGTTTTCAGCCGTAATGGGCCCTTGCGTTAATTATAATGGACGGCAGTGCTAATGAGGTGCAAATGATGGGTGTTCCCTGTAACGACAGAGCTCCATTATACAGTAGTTCACGCAGGGATTTTAAGATGTCTTAGTCATAGGTCACACCTAATTGGGGCGTCGGCTCCCTTCAGACCCCGAAATATGGGTTGACAGGGAGAGAGGGAGGAAGGGGGAGAAAGGGACACATGGCGGGAGGGGATAGCGAGAGAGTCCTATTTTATTCGGTCATTGCATTAAGGCAAAAAAGCTTCCAAAGGTAGATAGATAAATGCTGTGATGAGTGCTCCAAAGCCTACTTTTCGGTGTGGTAAGCGACAGCATTGTATTTTGATAACAGTGGTACAGCCGGTAGATACTTGGCATTCTAATCATAATAATTGTGTTTATTAATCAGGTATAACATTATTCTGTAAAGTACAAGTGGGCGATTGAAATACTATGGTCACGAGAGCACAAAATAAATACATAACACCGTGTTAAAACATACTGACAAGGTGAGAACTTCTTCTATTGAGGCTAACTGATCCCCCCCCCCCCCCCCCCCTGACCTAATCAACATTATTTGAAGCAGGTTCTCCTCGGTTGCAAGTCCACATCAATCTTATACGAGGGGAATCCATTTCACGGGCTATTGAACCCCAAATTTAAATCCCAGCTTGGACATTATGGCCAATTGAGTGGAAGTTGACTTTGAGCCAATCGGGGCAATGTATGACCTCGGCCTAAATGTTTGGCTCGTTGGCAGGAAGCTGTCCAGTCGCCATCTTGAAAAAGGGCAGCTGTGCTCTTGCCCCGCCCACACAAAACTGTAAATGAACACACAGTAGAAGCACTGAAGTCTCACACCAGAGGGGAGCCTCTGGGGCCGATATTTAAAACACAAACAGAGGCTTGTACAGGGGATGGATGTTTAAATGTGCCACTCTGTCTAATCAAGGCGTACCTTTTTTTTTTAATTAAAAGGAAATACAAAAACGGCGCCAGGCTAATTACGGTTGTAGACACTTGGTAATGAAAACAGCTACTGAGAATATTTTATATAGTTTATTCTGCCTGAGGAAACCATGTTATATTTCAGAGGTTTTCCCACCGTTAAAAAAGAGTCAGACATATGTTCTTAAGAGTTCAACCTGTGCTAAATTTAGACAGATACTTTATCCTATATTTGTATTTACAGTATTTTGATACAGAGGAAGGCAAACAAAAAAACCCCAGTGATATCTCATGAAGGGAAAAATAAATTCCTTCCTGACTCCAAATAATGGCAATAATATGTATCCCTAAATCAACTTCCTTCCCATGTTTACTTATTTGGTATATCCCTGTATAGCTTTTGTTTAAAAAATTTTTTTGAAGATATATATTGTATCTGCCATCACAGTCTCTATGCGTAATTAATTTCACATTTTAACTGCCCTTACTGTCAGGGCCCAGGCCTATATTTCCCAATAAGCCCCTCTAGGCTCGGACATAGGGCGACAAAATCGGGAGTGCGGCATCTCGGCGCCCCGCTACCCCTATTTGCCGCCTCCGGAAAATTTGGAAAGGCCGGTGCTCTGTCGCCACCCTCCTCCAGCTTTGCGGTGTCACATGACACGCGCAACATCACATGGTGTCAAGTTGCCATGACCATGACATGTTGTATGTATTTTGTGGGGGGGAGTGGGAAGGTTCTGTGTGGCCAGGGGGAATTGTGTGTGTGGCCAGGGGAGGAGGGAGATGAGGGAATGCGTGTGAGGAGGGGGGATTGAGTGATAGCGGAGGGGGGGGGGGGGAGAGTTTGAGAGGTGAGAGGGGGTGTAAGAGAGGGAGTGAGGAAGAGAGAGGGGGGAGTGAGCAAGAGAGGGGGTGGGAGAAATACATCTGGAGGAGGGGGAGAGCAAGTAGGTGTGGAGGGAGGGAGGAGGGTGGCCTGGTCAAAACTCTAGTCCTGGGCCCCAGGAAGTCTGTTGGCGGCCCTGCTTACTGTAATGAACCCTTTCCTTTGTTGCGGGTTACATCTCCTTTCCTCCAACCTTAAGGGATGCCCCTGTGTCATATGTACTGCCCTTGGGATGAGTAGATCTTTTAAAAGCTCCTTGTATTGACCCCACATATATTTGTATATAGTTATCATATCCCCTTAGACACATTTTTCTAATGTAAATAAATCTACATTTGCTAGCCTCTACTCATAAATCAGATTTTCCATCCCCTTTATTAATATGGTGGCTCTTCTCTGCCCTCTCTCTAGTTCCATAATATGGTTTTTATGGATGTGTTTTAAATAAATTTCCAGATTTCTATCCAATTCATAACATCACAGTATACAATATAATAACCTTTTTGCTTTATTAAAAGAAAAAAAATGATGTGTTCTGCAAAAGACCATTTTAACACATTTTCCTCAAGGAACAACCAGTTCCACGTGAAAATCACGCCAATAGCTGTAAAAGTATTAAATACCCCCTATTCAATGTGTTGTAAAGCCATCTTCTCCGTGCTGGAGAAGAGATCAGCTTCATTCTAATAAATGGGACTAAACAATCTCCAGCTCGAGGAAAACTGCTCCACCGCATATCGAATAAAACATTGTAGAGCACCCTGGGGTTCTGAATTTCAAAAAATGTCAATGTTAATGGGACTGCATCTAGACTGTAATAGTTGTTTATATATGGCGGTGTGAGGGCTTAAAATAAGTATTCTATGAGGAAAAGCTCAGCATCCCAGGACAGACATGATTATATGTGACGGTTAGCGCATTCATGACTACATTTCATCGTATTAGGGAGTCACCCAGTTATGTTAGCACTAGCGAGCTGCAGCAATACGTATTCACCAGGCTAGGACAGCTTTTGTTGAACAATCAAAAAATAATCATTCTTCCTGGATGGTGCTGTGAGTGAGAATGCACCGCATGAATCAAGCCAGGAAATATTAAACACCTGTAATACGTGCCGGAGAGGAAATTAACACTGCCGTCTTCCTTTGGCCCTGTTGTCACATAGGGAAAAAAAATTCTGATCTCAAAAGCGCATACATAAACAATTGGTTTAATTCAGTGGCAGGCAACCTAACCCAACCTGAGAGCAACACCACAGTCAGCAGCCGATATTATACATTTGTTTTTTAAACACAGATACAGTATGAGGTATTAGACCAGTGGTGTTTAGCTTTTTTGGTTAAAGAACCCGATAATTACATTGTGAAATTCTGTGGAACCCAAACTCTCTCCAATAGTGAGTCTGAGATCAGATGCATTGTAAGGAACCCCAACCCTCTCTAATAGCACGTCTGAGATCAGATGCATTGTAAGGAACCCCAAAGCTCTCTAATAGCGCGTCTGAGATCAGATGCATTGTAAGGAACCCCAACCCTCTCTAATAGCGCGTCTGAGATCAGATACATTGTAAGGAACCCCAACCCTCTCTAATAGCGCGTCTGAGATCAGATACATTGTAAATTCTTTTGTATTTTCAAATGACCTGAAAATTGCATGCACCTTATAGGAATGCTCAGGGAACCCGAGGGCTCATAGGAACCTTGGTTGAAAAACACTATTATTTATTTTATTTATAAAAATGTTTTACCAGGAAGTAATACATTGAGAGCTACCTCTCGTTTTCAAGTATGTCCTGGGCCCAGAGTTATTACAGATGGAGTGGCTCAGTGAGTAAAGACACTGACTGAAAACAATGAAACTGAGTTTGCGTCAGGGCAACCTGGTTCAATTCCTGGTGTTGGCTCCTTGTGACCGTGCGTAAACCACTCAATCTCCCTGTGCCTCATGCACCAAAATCATAGATTGTAAACTCATCTGGGCACGGCCTGTGTCTGTAAAAATCCCATGCACTGCGTACCGAGCGCTATATGAAATAAAGTTACTTTTATTATTAGACCTGGATCGTTTCAATGCAGTATAACTGACTCACAGTGACCCCGCTGTGAGAATCATCTCCACGGGTCGCCCACCACAAGTTTAATTAAAGTGCACTGTAAATAATCCAATGCTATGGCAAAATGATGTAACGAGGCGCGAACAAAAGCAGGAAAAGGACGTCTGCATTTACCGGTACGTAGTCTGTTACTGCATATTGTGCTATATTTATGTGCATTTAAACAGAGTATATTCAGCAGCATTTATTCAAAACAAAAATATGTGCTGGGAGTGCCAGCATTGCACTAATAAGTGTACAGGGCTGGCATGTAAACACATACTGCTGACAATGGGTTGTAGTTAAGAGTTAGGACTGGTACACTCGTACTGATATATAGCACTAATAAAACGTGCACGGCTGTGCGCTTAAACATATACAACACATGTGTAGTGAAAGCAGAGCCGCATTTCTGACAGAACGTAAAAGCGACAGTGTATTGAGCACAAAATGTATAAACATCTAACACTAGCCAGATGCACGGCACAGAATGTCTACATCAGGGATGGGCAACTCCAGTCCTCAGGAGACCAACAGGTCAGGTTGCTGTGTGGGTACTGTAGCTCTTGGGTAGTGGAGTTGCCCAACCCAGATTACTACATTAATAGAACAGACACTATATGCTGCACTGTATTTAGTAACACATGGGGTTAGCTGTGTAATCACAGATATATGCAGGAAAACATTGCACTGCCATTTAATGCAGAGAAGTTATTTATGTGTTCTGCGCAGATGGTGTAGGCGTGACTATGAATATACAGTCCTAATGCATTTTTAGCGCCCACATTGGAAATATGGCGGGGTACTGTATTTGGGCCTCTTTGGGGCAGTGGTATTCAACCCTTTAAAACCTGTGGAAGCCTTGGCAAATGTGTATTGACAATGTGGAATCCCTTCAAAATATAATATGACTTTATGGATCCCCATGTTATTTATCCCATCTACTGTGTTTGGGATTATATTTCCTAAATAAACTACAGCAAATAAAAATACCACGTCTCAGACAAGTCTGAGCTTTGTCTCCGACAACCCGGCTTTTCACCATTATCTCGTAGCATACAGTGTTTTCACTGCAGCCTTGGGATTCTGGGTAATGACATGCACATGAGCACAGTGTGTCACTTTTAGCTTCGGATTCATTTTAACATGGACCCCTACAAGCTTATGCTGGCCGTATTACTCGGCTTCTTCAGCACAGCTTGGGTTAAAGAAGTGCTGAAAAAGCTGTGTAATGCGGCAGGCATAAACGTATAGGGGTCCATGTAAGGCCTCGGCCATGTTCCCTGCTGGCGTGCTGAGGCGCGCTGAGGCGCAGGGAAAGCGGGTGCTTTCCCTGGCCTTGCGGTTGCTTACCGCACGCACTGTCAGCAGCCGTCAGGGGGCGGGCCGGGCGCGCCACTGGCCGGGGGCGGGCCAGTGATATCACGGAGCTGGTTCGCCCTCATTGGGCGAACCGCTCACGTGACCGGCCTGTCGCGCCGGCAAGCGGGGGAATTTAAAATTCCCCTAAGACCTGCGCTTCCGCAAGCGCGCGGAAGCGCAGGTGAGCCCTTACTAAAGCCGCTCTAATTGCGGCTGTAGGGGCTCAGTGCTGAGCGGGAGCACGCGTCAGCACACTTCCGCAAGCAAGCGCTAAACATGGCCAAGGCCTTAGGCAGAGCTCATACACTCCACTTGCTTGCGAGACTGACACAATGTGAGTGCTCATTTGCATGTCATTTCCCAGAATCCCTGGCTGAAGTAGAAACACTGTATGCTAAGAGATAAATGGTGAAAAGCCGGGTTGCAGACCTGTCTGAGACATCCGAATGTACCCACAAGTGGTATTTTGATTTGCTGTACACTGTACGGTGGAGCGTTTTTGTCACTTTTTTACCCACCATAACTTGTTTTGTGTTTAAATGTAATAAATATGACAACATAAAATGCTTGGGTCTCGAAGAAAAAAAAAAAGCAAAGCCATTACCAAATTTGTTCTCAAGGAACCCCTAGTTACCTCTCCACACAGGTTGAAAACCACTGTTTGTAGTAGATACTGTTACACTGCAATTATATTTTACCATTAAAATGCTGGCGTTGAATGTGGGATTGAATTTCAGGCGGTAGTTTAGGGACTGCATTAAAGACACAGAACCACATCTGTATTTATTTGATGCTGGAAGGGCGGCACTGTCCTGATAACTATACCTCGAGGTGAGATTGCAGATGTAATGAAGTGCTGAATCTGTACTGCTCGCGGTCTGGTTGATATTGCATTAATAAGCTATCAGTGTACCCTGCACTGTATTAATGCACATGCAGTTGTAGACGTGCATATGACACTGGCTTTAGGAGTATGTAGAGGTGACAGTGCTGATAACATTGTAGATCTAAATATATACAGGTACTCGAGTTATTGTACTTCAGAGGATTACACAACTGCCAGTGTACGTGCCACTATATATATATATATGTGTATTTAGAGCCGGCAGTGTATACTGTAACTATGCCTTCCTTCCTACACCCACAGTGCATGTAACATTATACAGAGAACTTGCGGTCTACTCAATACTAAACAAGTCACGCAGATAACGCCCTTACACGGAGAGCCCCCATCAGTCCCTGAAGCCAACTGCTACGCCGGCGCCGTGCCAGGACGAGGCACTGACCGCGGTACCAGCCACCACGGAGACGCAATGCTACAAGAACATTGTACGAGAGGAGCATACTCACCGTGCGCAGCTCCCGAGTGCGGTCCTTCATCCTGACCCTCAAGGGTCACCCAGGGCGGTGAACAGGACCTCCGGGAGCAAAGAGTGGCCGATGTCTCTTCTACTACAAACTGCACTCTACTCTGACACTATCTGTTCTCTCTCTCTCTCTCTCTCTATATATCTTTACCTCCCTGGGAGTTTTTACCACTATCTGGGTTCCCTTTTTCTCTATATATGTATTTAAATTTTAAATGCAATGTGCATATGCATCTATATATAGATATTGTTTTCTATATTTTCCTCTACATATAAACGCAGATTCCTCTGTTAAAGTCTATCCTAGTTAATGTATACATCTGTATGCAGCAGTGTGTGCCTTCCCTGCACACACTCATAGCCTTCCCTCCCTCCCCGCAACCCCTCCACCTCCACTGTCTCTGGCTATATAATTTGCCTGCTTCCTCCCACACCTTTGTAACACAAACCCCGTCCCATCTGCAATCACATTCTCCCCGTCTCCTGCCCTCCCTCTACAGTGTATCTGTTCAGCAAAGTCCCCTCTGCAATCACATCCTTCTTTTCTTCTCTCTTTCTCTCTCCTCCTCCTCCCTGTCTCTCTCTGAGGATTGTGGGAGAGGGAGGAGTAAGGTGCAGCTCTGTGCAACAGTGTAGCTCCTGCTGTTTTTCTCAAACTATTTGCTTATCTATCTCTTTCCCCCCACCCTCTATTTCATCCTTTTTGTATTTGTTTGTTTTGTGGCCTGGGGGGGGGGGGGGGGGAGATGCCCGTGTCACAGAGCTCAGGGCGGCCAGGCCACGGCAAGTTGTTACTATTGAGTCTTTGACAAGAAAGCATCAAGTGAGGATTAGCCATGGAGAGAATGCAGTATGAGTGTGTGGGGCAGTGTTTTTCAGCAGGTGTTCGTAAGAACTCTTGCGTTCCCTACAGCGTTCCCTGTCATATTCAGGTCATTTGAAAATGGTACCAAATAAAGAAAAATGTACAATGCATCTGATCTCAGACGCGCTATTAGAGAGGGTTGGGGTTCCTTACAATGTATCTGATCTCAGACATGCTATTAGAGAGGGTTGGGGTACCTTACAATGCATCTGATCTCAGACGCGCTATTAGAGAGGGTTGGAGTTCCTTACAATGTATCTGATCTTAGACACGCTATTAGAGAGGGTTGGGGTTCCTTACAATTTATCTGATCTCAGACGCGCTATTAGAGAGGATTGGGGTTCCTTACAATGCATCTGATCTCAGGCGCGCTATTAGAGAGGGTTGGGGTTCCTTACAATGCATCTGATCTCAGACGCGCTATTAGAGAGGGTTGGGGTTCCTTACAATGCATCTGATCTCAGAGGCGCTATTAGAGAGGGTTGGGGTTCCTTACAATGCATCTGATCTCAGACGCGCTATCAGAGAGGGTTGGGGTCCCTTACAATGCATCTGATCTCAGACGCGCTATTAGAGAGGGTTGGGGTTCCTTACAATGCATCTGATCTCAGAGGCGCTATTAGAGAGGGTTGGGGTTCCTCAACCTCAATGGAAGAGGCAGCCGGCGAAGTGCCGCACCGGTCAGCTGCTAGTCGCGGGGGGGGGGGGAGGGGACGCTCGTGATGCCGGACACATTGCTGAAATCCTCTCTGCGTTGCAGGGGGTTTGGGGATTGTAAGCTGTGAGTTGCAGAGGGGAACGAGCGGGCGGGGGGGGGGGGGCCCATGGTTCAAACAGCCGACCACCGCACAGCCCATAGCAGTTTTGGTAAAACGCGGGAAGCTGCTGTGGCTTCTTCTGCAGCGCCCCCTGGCTGTTTTTTTTAGTACATCGATTGTAAGACGCAATCCCTATTTCAGCCATGTGAAAATGGGAAAAAAGTGCGGCTTACAATCGAGGAAATACGGTATTAGTGGAATATTATTTATAATAGCCACTCTGTGAAAATATAGTAATACATTTTGTTACCCTATATAAAATGAAAAACCCGGGCTGCATCAAATACATTTTTGGTTGATACATAGCAACTTAATGCTGCACTAATAATGTAAACAGCCTTTTTTGGGTTTGCGCTAGGTTGAACTTGACGGTGAATATGACGCAATTTCCACTTTTTTGGCACACAGAGAAAAATTATTTTTTAGTACATACAATTAACCTATGTTCACGCAGAACACTCCATTTCTGTGCCCCCACTCCCTGCCCCCAAAAAATGAAACGGCTTGTTTTTGGCAGTGAAGGCGCAGATTAACAAATGTACGATTAGTACATGTGCGCACACAAACGCAATATAAAATGAGATGTATGTGCACCAATATTGCGCCAAAAAGCTGTTTGCAACGCCTGGTGCATAGACCCCATAGTATGCGCCTGGAATGAATAAAATGGCGGCTGTATTGGTGAGCACCGAGCAGTTGGCTAACAAGGCCATAGCAGAGGGGGTTGTAATTCATATGGGGCAGTTCCACAGAGGTCCGTTAGATTGGGCAACTAACACGACTACGTAAATAGGTAACAGACGTAAGCTTCCCTGAGTTTAACAGAGATCCACAAAGCTAAACAATGTCGGGTAGGGCCCCCATTGCATATGGCTGTTGCCGGATAAAACACTCCGGCGCTAACTGCCTTCCCAACATTTTTTATTAATTGACCCCTTAGAACCATACATCACTAAGGTAGCCAAGGGGTTAATGCCAATACCATAACGACCTTATTACCTGTTGTATGTCAGAGATCAGAAATAAATATTTGACTTACCCCATCCTAGTTGATGGGCTCCATATTTAGGTCAATGATTCCCCCGCAACCAATCCTCCCCCCAAACCATTAAAAAAACATTCCAAAGGCCTGGTGGCCAAACAACAAAGAAAGAAAAAAAAAATCACCAAATCATCAAAAATATAAACAATCCACATGTCTGATGGCAAAAAAAAAAATCAAACAAATAAATCCAGGTCAAAGTTGCCTTTTTGTAATGCGCAGGCATTTGTGGCTTGGCGATGAGGGATCGTCATCTTGACCGACGCCCTCGATCCTCCGTTTGAAGAGACTTCATCTGTAAGTGTACCTAGGCTCTCCTTGAGAGATGTCCAACAATAAAAATAAAAAAACATTCCAGAGGCCCAATGGACAAAAACCATAAAAACATACAATATCAACAAAGCAGCAAAAATAAAAACAATCCACACACTCACTCTCCATAAGAGAGTCTAGTTAGCCCAAGTAAGACTCCATTGGTTATTTTCAACCCTTTAAAAAAAATGTGTATATATATATATATATATCCAAACTCTCCAAACTCAAGCGGAATTGTCTCCCCAAGCACCAAGCTTGGGAGAGCTTACGTGCCCGCGCACAAGTGTGTGCGCACGGACATGACAATTCACATTGCAGGAACTAAACTCGGCAAGCGCTGTGCGCTGAGCACTAGCATGGACGCAGCCTAAGGCTGCGATCCCAGTGTGCACTGTAGTACACACTCCGGCGGGGGGCGGCGCGTGCACAGCGCATCATTGCGATCTGGGAGAATATGGAGGAGTTTGCGGTGGGGGGACATGGCAGGGGTTTTCCATGGGTGTGGTTAAGACCTCACACGGCTGGTTCGCCCTTATTGGCTGAATTGCCGGCGGGGGTGTGGCCACCCCTCCATCGCAACTTGTAAATACAATTTTGTTGTATTGACAAAAACTTGTCGTAGAGCACAGCTGCTAAATGCACGCCAAGGTAAGTACTGGGTCCGGTCTGATTGAGGGTAAGCACAGCGCACGCCGAGGCGTGTGCTGTAGAAGGTACTGGGGCTGTAACCTAAATCTGGCATTGCGGTTATCAGAATTTTGCTGTGAACTCTGAGCAGAGGCAAATTTTACGGGAGCAACCTGAAAATCAAGTTCTGGTTCTGGAGGGTCGTTATTCATAGTTTCTTCACCCGCTATACCCACTATGTATGTAGCAGTACGCATTTGTAGCACTCCATGTACTTCCCAAAACTGGTACGGGGGGTTTTCCCCAGTCTACTGAAAAGAATGGGACCGGAGTCCCTCCAAGGGTTATGGGACTTCCAACTCCTATATTAGAGTCGATGAGTCCTTGTCTTACCAGATCACCTGACGTGTGAGGATTGGGGACCGGAAAACTCGTCGGGGCTTGAACTCCGGGACATCTCGGCCGCAAAGTGACATTCGACTAAAGCGACCAACTGCTCTGTGTTTTTGGGTCCACTCTGGCTGACCCATTTCTGGACGGTAAGAGGAAGACCCCTCAGGAACCGGTCGATGTCAAAGCTTTCAACGACTGCGGCGGCTGTACCTTTGTCAGGCTGGAGCCACTTCCACGTAGAGGGGATGAGGTCGTAGAGTTGGGAGCGTGGGGCCTTTTCTGCATCGTAACGCCAGGAGTGGAACCGCTGGGCCCTTACCTGCCACGGTGACACTTGGCCGTACCATAATCTCAGCCTTCAGGTTGTCATAATTTTCCGCTTACTCTGGCTTCAAGTCATAATAGGCTTTTTATGAGTCACCCACCAGCAAGGGAGCAATTATTCCAGCCCACTGCTCAGCGTACTGCCGTACGCTCGAAAATGGACAATTACGCCTTAACGTCATCGTCCATCGTCATTTTCTGGATGAGGTGAGATTTTCTCTGACGAGCAACCTGTGCGGCCCTGCTAGTCTGGGCGGTAATTCTCTCTCCCAACACTAGGAGCTCCTGGTGTAGTCGAAGGTGTGCCTCATGTTGCTCTTCTTTTAGAGTCTGATGTAGTGATAGCGCCATCTGCTGTACTAACAACGCCGTAGTTTCTGTTTGTGACTTTGTCAGCCGCTGTATATTCATGGGATTTTGATAATTGTTGCAATCCCTGCATTAAAGTAGCAGCACACTCTCTTTGGCTGCGCTGTAGAATAGCTGTATTCTCTGCTTGGGCACGCTGTACCGAGGTAAACAATTCTTACATTTTCAGGTGTATTCTTCAGTTTGACCTCTGGAGGCACTATTTCCTCAATATTTCACACCTTTCCCTGTGTATCCTGTAAGCAAAACTTGTCATACACCGTGGGACAGACTTCACTCGCAGAGTCTGTTATCTCACTTCGGTTGGGTGGCCATTTTAAATCCCCACATTTTTTCTCAAACCCAGAGTTTCCACTGTTCAATGCCTTTTGGACTACCCGCATTAAACTCCACCAATTGTGATGTCTCGCAACAGCAGGATTTGGGTCCCAGATAAAGGCAGGAAATGTAGAGTTTGGTGCACAGGAGTTTATTTACAGGGTACAAATCAGGAACAAAACATAAACAACGAACCTAACTCCACTTTGGGAGTTCTGACTAATACATCTTAGTCGCTGACTAAACATGGGAGGGCTCTTTCCCCGCCTTGCACCCTGTACCTGTGGATAGGCAGCAGCTCCCCTTTAGTGTCTCACAGGGCTGTCTGTGTATGTGTGCCTTCAGATCAGTCCAGCAGCAGCAGCACTGGAAGCGATCTGTGATGCCTTTTACCTTGTAGCGAATTAATTAGGGCTCAGGTGAGAGGGAAGGGAACACACCCTGGAAGGTGCTGGGTCCTATGTACCTCCCCTCCAACACCCTCTGCCTGAACACATCGCAATGTATATATGTATACACAATAATATGTGTAATTGTATTTCTTTTTTATTGCTTGGGGTGTCACTGTATATTGTGTTTTACTCTAGGGGGGCTGTTAGGTTTGTTGGGGGTGTACAGCAGGTGCCTTGGGGAGGAAGGTTAAGCCACACGGTTGGACTAAGAGGGGGGTTAACTCCTTTTATGCCAAAGCGGTTGTACCTCAGTGACATTGTTAGGATATTGGTATTAAAGCTGCAGTTCAGTCAATATCCTGCATGTGTGTTTTTTTTTTAATTAAACAGTTCTGTAGTAAGAAAAAATATGTTTAGCATTTTCTGTTTTTAAAAAAACAACTTTGAAAGAACAATTTTCTTGTATTCTATTTTAACTACCATTTGCTAAGGCACTGCCCCTTCTTGTGCTGTCACAAGCCCTGGCACACCCCTTTGTCAGCCCTGCCCTCCCTCTAGCATATGTCAATGCAGGAGTGCTCATGAATATTCATGAGCTTCCACTGAGAGATTGAAGCAGAAGAAAAACAGATCCCTTCACTAATTATGTCACCAAATTTCGCCTATCAATACATGGAGAACAAATTGACCTGCAACTATACAGTTCTTTAGGTAATTAGAGATTGCACACATGAAACTATTGAAGTAAAAATAAAAAAAAATAAAAAAAAAAAGACTGAACTGCAGCTTTAACCCCTTGGCTACCTTAGTGACCATGAAGGCATGTATAATACATGCCATCATGACCACTAGGGCTTCCAAGGGGTTAATATATTTCGTGTTCCAGGGTATTCACCTTGGCTTCCTATATTGCTACAGCAATATAGGAACGAAACGGGGGTCCACTTCAGAACCCTGGACAAGTCCAAATGTCTGCGACCCTGGCATGTCATAGCCAGGTATAGCCATGGGCTAAAGAAAAATGTGAGAAGTCCAGCGTTAACTTTAACGGTTTGCTGAGGATATGTGTTGAGGTGGTCCACAACTCATTTGCATATCATTAACACTAACAGTCGTTAAAGTTCACAACAGCCTGTCTCCGCATTAAGACAGACCTTAATGCTGCATTATTGAGCTCTGAAGATCCCTTGCAGTCACTAATGGGGCTCTGTGGATCTGCCCCCATGGTGTTCTCATGCTATTTCGCCTCTCCACCTTAACAGTGAAAGTGATCATTACCGATTTTCGAGGAATCAGCAGCTAGCTTATTATTTTTCCCGTTATAAAAAGTTAACCAGCCGGGGGCGCATGCGCGTCGGGCCAACAAGATGGCCGCCTGACACGGAGCTCCTCCGATCCCCGGGCAGGAGAAAAAAAACAGCTGATCGCGCGTCTGGGCAGAGAGCCAAACCGCTCACATCAGCTGCGGACCATCCAGGGAGATGAAGCCGCGCAGTGAGAAGAGTCAGGCAACACCAGCAGCATCAAAGTTCTTTGAAAAAAGAATGCTGCGGAATCAACTGGGTTCCCAAGATGGCGGCCACACAAGACACCCTTCAGGATCAGAGGGAGAGGCAGAGGCTGAAGCAGATGCTGCAGGAGGTATGGATGGAAGTATCAGACCCACTACAAAAGGTGATCTTGACAACTTACTGAAATGTATGGTACAAAAGATGCAAACAGAAATAACCAAAGTAGTGTCGGAACCGAGAAGAGATTTGCATGGACTGGGCGACAGAACTGACTGTCTAGAAGGGGTAGCTGACGAGCTGATATCAGCCCAAAACGTCACTGACCATGAACTGCAAGCCTTAAATTTTCAAGTAAACACCCTGGAAGATCCAGAAAATCGCTCTAGCCAAAATAATTAGAGACTCCGGAATATACCGGAGACTGTATTGCCTGAGGCGCGAACAGATTTTGTCACAAGACTGCTCCAGAGCATGCACCCCAACGAAACGGAAGAGAGACTGTTACTAGAAAGAGTGCATAGGGCTCTGGTCCTAAACAATCTGACCCCAATAAGATGAGAGACGTTATATTGCGCACTCACTATTATTCGGTGAAAGAAGCCATTATGCAAATCTCCAGAACGCAACAGTGGATAGGATTTGAAGGACACCAGATGTAAATATTCAGTGACCTAGCTCCCTCCACCCTGCTTAAAAGAAAGGAACTGCAACCGGTCACAAAGATGCTGAGGGACAACCAAATCAGATATAAGTGGGGTTTTCCATTTAAGCTAGTGATCTGGTGTAATGGTTCAACAATAGTGGTGAAGAATCCAGAAGAAGGAGAAAAAGCACTGATCAAATTGGGTCTAATACAAAGATCTAAATCACCTCCGGCTGCGAGGCCACCCAGCAAATCTACCCCGATACCCGTCTGGACACAGGGGAGGACCCAGAAAGGAAGCAAGCAAAAAGACCAAGAGGACCAAGAAAGTATCCAAAAAGTAACTGAAAAATGACTACTGGCCCGTCACCAAAGGTTTTACTAGACAGAAGAATTCACACAAATATGAACGTCCTGGACAGAGATTCAGCAGAAACTTCTGACTGGGACCTTGTCCCGATACTCCTGGAATTCTTTTCGTCAGGAACTCCTGACTGCGTCCGCTACGTTCACAGATGAGAAATTGGTCCTCGCGTCTGACTTAGACTCTGCAGGGAGGACTTTCCTAGCTTCAAAACGAAGCCTGTTGCTCTGCTATTTGGGACATAGCAACTTTGAAAAGGCCGCCCTAGCTTCATCGACTCAAGCCACAAAATCGTCTGGTCCTCTGATTGGGGCTTTTCCTTACATACCCTCCGCTAAGCTATCCTTAGCATGGAGGTAGGAGGAGCGACCAATCAGAGCGTGGGAACCCTATCCCACTAGCCAATAGAAATAGGAGCCCGTCTCTTGGCTGATGTCAGAGATGGGGCGTGTCAAGCCGGCTCGGGATGCCCCATGGGTGGGACATATGACTCGACCAATAGGAAAGGCGCCGACATTCTGACGCTTTCCATGGTCAACCCATTGACACCTACTGGGCAAGCTCCACTAAGTCTGGCAGACCAGAGGATCCTCCTCGCAGGGGGTCTCTGTTCTCCAGACTCAGTATTCCACCCTGCCCCATCCACTTAGCATCCCAACACCTCTCAACATCCCGTCTCCTCTTTGAACTACGGACTCTATGCAGACTTGCTGGAACCTTAATCATTTGGCCTGGCAGACTGCATAGAGCCTTACAGTAGCTGTAAAACACATTATAAAGTATATTTTATTACAGAATATACTTTGGGGGTCCTAATACTTATAAGGGAAATAACTTAGGAATATTTGGGCTCGAAATCCAGGAGTCTGGTGGGCACTGGGAAGCCTCGTGTAATTCACCCCGCGTACCGGCAAATCATGCCTGCTTGCCGGGGAGAATTAAACGACTACCGGTAACTTTGGCCGCTGAACTCCTGCGAACAAAATAATTGCATTTCCACCTAAATATCCCACCTAAAACTGACACACAAGAAATCCCGCAGTTCTAGGGCTAAGGGAACATGAAATAGGAAAAACAGGGTCAGTTTACTTTCCAGCATGTATTATCCCTGGTCCCTGGCTTATGGAGGTACCAAGGACTGCACGGGGTCCGGGGTAACCAGAGGGCGTAACCTTTATTAGATAGCCTGGCTACCCACTCCCGTCACAAGGGCACATGCATTAAGCGCCTTATGGGTTATTGCACCTGTTCCGACGTTAAATTCCCTTCATGTCAATGAGAGATGACGCCGGAATCGGTGCAATAACCCTGCTTGATGCATATGCTCCTGAGTGGGTAATTCTATATAACCGAAGCAGCCATTCTTGCCATTTTTAGGTAAAAATCCCCCACTGGATCAAACTTTCCAAGAAGTTTGAAAAAGTAGTAACAATTTTGATCAATTTTTTTGCAGCAAAATTTTTAGCGAAACAATCCAAGTTGTACAGAATGTGTAATTTTGCCCATTAAAGTGTTGAAATAGCTGCCCGTGACTTTATTTTTTATTTGTTTAAATCAATCGAATTTCTAAAGCGATAGTTATCAAAATGAACCGAACACGCATTCCATTGGATCAAAGCCAACTTTTTTGCCAAACCAAAAAGGGTGAAATTTGGAGATTTCGCTAACGCGCGAGAAAGGTTTGTGCATCGCGGAAAGTACGTGAATGTGGCGGTGGAAGAAAAGAAAGGAATTTTAAAAAATATCGCTGCTGGTGAGATGGAAAAAGGGTGAAAGTGTTACACTTTCAGTTGCTTATATAAATGAGTGTAACCCACCTTTGGCATTACCAGGGCCTTAAAGGGTTAACTGTATGGGTTCACACAGAGTAACGCACCTTCCCTATCACATGGTGCTGGGTGACTCAGCAGAAATGAAGCCCGCCCCTTCTGCCTGGAGACATCAGGCTGGGATATAAATAGTAAGGAGGAGGCACAGAGGAGGGATCTCATTGTATATAGTAAGTGTTTATGTAAATAGATACATAACATTTTTATTGTTTGACAGTCAGGGGAAGTGTCCTGTTTAGATAGTGGCCTTAAGAATGATTCATTGCTACTCGCTGAGTTCATATGGCAGCCATAAGGGGGCTCCACAGTACACAGCCCGGGGGATAGTTGGACCAGCCCCATCGGAGGGTCCATACAGTAGCTGGCTCCATTACAGGTCCACGTGAGAGGGACACTAATCACAGATAAAGAGAGAACAGCACAAGGCCAGACAGGGGCCCTAAAGAGATGAAGCCCTACCCTGGCCACCCAGAAGATGGCCACATTAGGTAAAATAGGGGAGACCTCCCTAGCGGGCTGAGATAGGGGCAGCACACAACAATGTATCTTTCCTCTCAGGGAAAGCTGTAAGCCTTATTGGCTCCCTGGTGTCAGGTGGCCTGTCTGCCTCTAAGAATTCTGGGGGCTGTAGTCCTCCATGGCCCTCTTTTCTATTGGGGCCGCGTGCACGATCTGTAATGACCGCCGCTACTCTCTGCTGAGCCTGCGCAACCTTGTAATGGTCGCCGCATCGCCCTAACTGCGCATGCGCGACTGTGGGCCGTCCCTGCGCTACGGAGCGCCTCTGCTGCCACTTCTCCTTTAACAAAATGGCTGCCGCGTCGCTACTGCGCATGCACGAACTTCCACGACACAACCAAGATGGCGACGCCCTGCCTCCGACGCCGCCGGGAGTCCCCGCAGCAGAGAGAGAAAGGGGAACCAGGGGGAACCCTGCTACATGTATAATTAGGATAACCTGGTCAATGTTTTCATCAAGAATCACTGAATTAAGGGAAGTACCCGGGTTGTAATGATCATTAAGTGTAAAGAATGTTTTCATTATGGAGTGAGAGGGTTGATTGAAGTTCATTGTTACCGGCGCAGTTCCGCCTCCCGGTTGTTTCTGCAGAATTAAGTAAACAGACGTGGTATCCGTTAAAGAAAGTCAGAACGAAGGTTCATGTTTCTCTCAGTAACAGCAATGACGATCAGCAGACAGCTCATTTTCTGCTTTTATTTTCTGCTGCCTTTTCCTGTGTTTCTTTTCAAATAATTCAACCTCATTATTTTTTTCATGAGTAATAGTGAGTGTAACTTAAACCAGGGGTGCGCAAAGTTTGTGAGCTGGCCTCCCTGCCTGGCAGTCCCCCCCCCCCCTCTGAGACCCGGTGCTAAATGAGCAGCGGGTCATGTGACGTCACGTGACCCCGCAGCGTCATTTGACGATGAGCCGGCTGACAGCAGGTAGGAGATGTTACAGAGGCCTCACGCCTCCCCCGGCATTTTGGGGAAGGGCACAGGGCCTCTGTAATCACCGCAACCCCCCCTAGAAAATCTTCCGCCACTCCTGGAGGGGGGAGGGGGGTGCGCCCCCCAATTTGCTCACCCCTGACAAACTATGGGGTTGTTAATGGATTTAGGGACAGTGGGAAGAGGGCGGCCATCTTTAATCTTTATATGCACTACAAAAAAGTTGTTTTGGCAAGAAACCCACCAATATATACTGTAAATTATCAAAGTGGGTGGTTAAAGAAATGGAGAGGACAGTTTTTTTTTTAAGTCATGATTTTCATTTTAATGCAGGAGTACCAATTTTCCCCCCCAGAAGTTGTTGAATCTGATTTTGTGCCACTAGAGCATATTTTTTAACCTCTTCAGTGCCCGAGAGTCATGCCACCTCTGTGGGCTGACCTTCATGCACTAACGGATCATGTGACCGCTCTTTTGAGCGCTCACGTGACCACTGCCTGGTCCGGCAGGCGGAATGGAAGTGAAGGGGGAGGGGCCGCCCCTTCAGTGTGGAGTTCGTGATTGGTTGAGCGCTGACCGCCTACAGCCCCTATATATCAAGCAAAAGGCCATAACATAAAGCATACGCGAGGGTGGTACTTTTTATGACATACGCTGTACATCAAGAGGGCATGTAAACGGTTAAAGGAAGTGTTTATTTAGTATTATTTCAGTAAAAGCTGTTTACGGTGAGAATAATGTTAATTTTGTTATTTGACGGTGCTGCTTTGAGGAGGTGATTTTACCTGTTCTATTAATTTTTAAATTGACAGAAATCAGTTAGAACCTTATCCTCTATCTCTCTAGTAAAGAGTTGGTCTTTGTTTTAAAATATTGATTTATTTTGCAGGAAGTCCCCGAGAGCTGAATCGATCATTGTTCAGGAAATACTTATTTACTTGTAGGCCCCATTCCCCGGCTATCAATGGTGTCACATCAGATTAGTTCATGAAACATAATTGCTCATTCTCCCAGCCATATAGTGCGTCGGTAATTGCTGACTGGGTGAGGATGTAAGTACGGTACAGAAATGGGCGCCAGGAACATTTACAAAAGATAAAGGTGTTTATTGAACAGCCGGCCAAAAACAATTGACATATACTGATATAGGAGATACCTTGACAAAACTTGTGAATTCATCCTTTAGTAGGTTCAGATCCTAGCTAGAGGAAGTACCTTACTTGTGTTTCTCATTGCAAAGGAGGAAGTGGAATCAATTTGCAGAGAGACCATGATGCATTGAGAACCTGCCATTTGGGCAGATTCAGAGCACAGGCTGCAGTGTAGGAACCCTATGAGGACAATGCATTCAGGCTGCGGTAGGGGCAACCCTATGAGACCAGGACAGTGTTCCATCTTTCCTCCACAAACATAGATTCCCCGATGCTCTAACAGGCACTAGCTTAAGATGGGGCATGTTACTATATTTAAAATAACAAACAGTGAGATAACTTATCTCATTTCCTACCACTACCACTTAAACACTATTTACAGGACTTACATTGAGTACACCAGGCAGAACTCCGAAGATCTTGCTTCCAGAACAAAGGGTGGAGTTATATATACCCTCTGTGCTTCCTATGGTGACATTACTGGTCACGGGGTAAAAAGAGGAGGGGCCAACCATGAGTGATCCCACCCAGTAACCTTTAAGTTAGTAAACCCCTTATAGAAACAGTAGCCATCCAAGGAAGGGCTACATACACCCCTCATCAAATATAATGTTGTCCCCAACATTCTTTTAAATATACAATGTGATAACAGTTGAAATATTTCAAACATTTAAATTCTTAATACACAGGATAACACATACAGCTGCATGCACTTGTCTCTGCACATAATCCGAATATAATATGAGTTTGTCACAACATGATACAGCTTCAATGGTTCACACCCATACAATAATAGTGGCAGCGGTATACATACTGATTGCTGTGATCAGAGGAGATATCTTCAACAGTAATGGGCAGGGTCAGGCTTCTTGACTACCCTCCCCTCCCATCAGGGTACTTCTATGAAGTGTATCCTCTTAGAACTCTCATTGTCCACATACTCAACCCATTTGTAATAGGCACTGTGGCCTATATGCCAGATTTGCACTATTTTGTCTAAACGGTCCAACTTTGAGGTAAGGATGGCATGACCATGGTAAGTAATATAGTCCTTTGTTACATTCTCAATCCACTGGTGCTGAAACATGTCCACAATGTCCATAACTCCCTTGGGCACATAGGGATACTTATAGCCCCAAGTGTCCCGGACTCTGTCCCGACCATCCCTATGGGCTCTACTCTGCCGAGTCGGGTTCTTGCGGAGTGGCACCCCACGTAGAATCGAGAGGTCCTCTTCTGGCGGGCTCTGCCAGAGACATGTCCCGCAGTACATCCTCGCTATAGAACATTCTATCATCAATTGAGTCCAAGTAAGTCTGGTAGGCCTCTTCCTCCTCCAGAAGAGTTAACAGACCCTCTCACCAGTGGGATTTATGTGGGTTTGTGTGGGCTTCAAGAGGCATGCCCCTGGAATTGGGCGAGTGTTGATATAATTCCCAGACATTCCCACTGCCTATAGAAATGCACTAGATTCAAACATGCTATGCTTCACAACTTGTTTGCTAATCGTAAAACCTGGTTCCGATTCCAGCTTGCATACTGACTACTCTGCTAATCCAGATCCTTGGTTTAAACTCTGGCTCGCAGCCTGGCTACTCTGCGGACCTGATCCCTGGTTCCAACTCCGGCTCACATCTTTGCCACTCTGCTGATCCAGATCCCTGGTTCTGAATCTGGATCTCCCTGTGTATTTCTCATTGGTGCCTGATATGCACAACCTTACACCTCACAGAAGTAGACATCTGGGTAAGTTTCAATTCAGTAGGACGCTCGACAATCAATGCATTCCTCCCTCCCAGACCAGAAAGTGCAAGAGTGGGGACCACATCCACTACTCGGCTCCTACCAAAATATAACGACCTGTCTGTACCTGCTACAGCAGACTTTAACTCTGTAGGCTCTGCTTTGCTGTTGTCAACTCCTCCAGGTGGACCATCGCTGGGCTTCGTTAATGGATAAACCATTGAGTTGTCATCTGGTACCACTTGTGACGCCTCCGTCAGTGCTTAATCCGAAGTAATCTTTTCCGACGGCTCCTCTCCTTGGGACATCTCAGGATCCTTGTTCCCATCTCCTCTGGTACGAACATCCAGGCCACTTCTCACCTCTTCAATTGCTCCATTAGGCGCAGCTGGCCCACAATACGGTGGGGGTTGTTCCCGGTCACCCCCGGACAGTATATAATGGGCATCCGCCACACTAGAAATCTTGCTGCCCAATGCAGAAGAAGTATCTTCAGGAATATTATTTAGCTCCCGAAACCTCTATTTCTGAAGGTAGTGCGTTCCGCACTCATTACATGAAGCATTGCGGGACAATTCTCCTCCAGGGCACCTGCAGAGTGCGCATACAGCCTGGAAGTACTATTTCCCTTGAATAGTAACTACGAAGACCCCTTCTGGGACTTCATAATTGGTGACTGTTAAAGCAAGCACAGTAGTCTCCATTTTGAGTTGAGGTAAAAACGTTGTAAATTGTTTAAACTTTGGTTTAGACATAAACAGAGATGTAGTCAAATGCTCAAGTCTGGTTTGAGACACAGTCCCGTTCAGGGCACGAGGCAGGGTGTGGTTTAGTCACGCACTTACCTGCACGTGATTTCCTTCTAACAAAAAAAAGCTCCTCCTCTGTCATGACCATTTGAGGTGGATCTTTTCTTTTGATTCTCATTGGTCAGTCATGAACAGGCATGGCCACACTTTAGCGCCACTTGTGTAATTGGGCATAGTAGTTTCGTCCTTGCACAATTTTGCAAAAACTGCTTTCTTTGCTGGAAAAGCAACCGGGCTCATCCAGGAAAAATGGGTCCACTCACGTCTGCAAAACATTCTTGGCAGACGCAGCAATCCCCAATCCTGGACCTTGCAATTTTAGCTCCTATCAAACAAAAGCTTGAAAAACAGTACTTAATACTTACCAACTTTCAAAAAGAGTCTTTAAGGTGGGAAAACACCAAAAACCCAGCGGACAAATGTTAACATACTTTCTTCTCTCTAAACGTTCCAAAGCGAGCAAAAACACACCATTTTTCAGGCTCGGCCCCACGTTGGGCGCCAAATGTAACCCCCATTCGCAGGCTATGAATGGTGTCACATCCGATTAGTTCATAAAACATAATTGCTCAGTCTCTCCGCCATATAGATGGTATGTAGGTAAGTACTGGCTGGGTGTGGATGCAAATGTAATATAGAAATGGGCACCAGGAACTTTTATAAAAAAAAAAAGGTGTTTATTGAACAGCCCTTCCAAAAACAGTTCACATATACTGCCATTCAGATGTAGCCAGACTTACTGTTTTTGGTGTCACGCAAAACCATGTATACAGTAAATCCCTAACATTTATTTACGCCGTGCGTAAATGGAGTTTAGTGGTGGGCGTGGTACTCTGCAGTAACGATAGGCGTCGCTAGTGTGTCTCTAATCTAAATGCAATGTAACCACACCTTTTCCCCATTCATTTCATATGATATCCCATTCATTTCCATGTAACCCACCACATTTCCCATAAAAAACTTCTGATCACTAAAAAGTATTTTGAAAGTGTGTCATATTTCTTTTATTAGCGTAAATGACAATTTAACAAAGACTTTTTTTTTTAATCATCTTACAATAATACGATCTTCTACAACCAACATCTTCTGGTTGTCTCTTTTCACCTTTAAAATGATTGTGAAATTATTATTTATTAAGAAGAAAATATCACTAATGGCAGCATGCAATAAATGTAAATATTACACAAGATACAATGCCCTAAAGTTATTTTCAAGCTAAATGTAAGCGAAACACCCGTAGTATAAAAGGAGTTTAATTTATTGTTTTAATGTCTCGTGTGCTTACTCAAAACGTACAGTAACATGGTTATTGTAGTAGAGAAGTAGAAAATATTACACTGAGGCCTAGTATGGCTTATTCTGGGAAGTACTGCACTGTAACTTCCTGTATTCTGAAGTCAAAATGAACCTCAGGGAGAGGGGGACTTGCCTTCACATGACTAAAAGCCTGAAAGTACAGTTGGGATCGCTGCCACTGTTATTTCCCGCGTGTGTCTTTGTTTGCTTACAGGCACAGCAGCGTCCCGGATATTAGAAACACAATGGAGGGTATGCGGTCTTTGTCTATAGTAGAACTTGAATGGCTAAGTTAAGCAAGTTGGGTCAGTAATCAGTAATGTTAACAATGTATAAATGTAAATACTACACAAGACACAGTGCCTTAAAGCAGCAGTCCAAGCTGTCGGGTTTAAAAAAAAATTCCCTTTAAAGTCTTTTTTTTTTTTTAAATTAATTTTTTTACTTCAATAGTTTCATGTGTGCAATCTCTAATTACCTAAAGAACTGTATAGCTGCAGCTCAATTCGTTCTCCATGTATTGATCGGCGAAATTTGGTGACATAATTAGTGAAGGGATCTGTTTTTCTTCTGCTTCTGTCTCTCAGTGGAAGCTCAGGAATATTCATGAGCACTCCTGCACTGACATGTGCTAGAGGGAGGGCAGGGCTGACAAAGGGGTGTGCCAGAGCTTGTGACAGGACATGAAGGGGCAGTGCCTTAGCAAATGGTTGTTAAAATAGAATACAAGGAAATTGGTCTTTCAAAGTTGTTTTTTTTAAAACAGAAAATGCTAAAAGTATTTTTTCTTACTATAGAACTGATTTATTAAAAAAAAACACACATGCAGGTGTAACGGGTATTCCCCCACCCACTCGCAGATAATACTGTGGAAGTGTAGGAACATGCAAGTTACTCAGGTGTGGTGCATTACCTGTTGGCTCACAGGAGGGCTGAGCTTCCGCCACGGGGAACCTGGGGTACATACATCTCATAAATCTCTAGGTGCAACGCCTCCACCTGGGAGGGATCCCAACGGAGTGGGAGGAGGCCCTCACAGGAAACAACCACACAAAGCGAACTAAGGTAAAACAGGACTGGCTTTACTGCATAACCAACTACATCTACATACATCAACACAACAATCATGCGCCACTGCGGACGCTAACCACTCTGGGCGTCACGGCGGACGCTACCACCTGGGCGTCACGGCGGACGCTACCACCTCTGGCGTCACGGCGGACGCTACCACCTCTGGCGTCACGGCGGACGCTAACCACACTAGGCGTCACGGCGGACGCTACCACCTCTGGCGTCACGGCGGACGCTAACCTCCCATAGAGTGATCCCACCCTGTGTCCAGTAACCCCCACCCAAATGTCTTGCACCCCCAAAGTCAAATACCACTGTGCATGTGTATGTGTGACTGCGCAGCCACTATGTCTGGTGATAGGCCTGGTTGGTTCACGTGAGTTGCAGGTTACCTGCCCGGGCTCCAGCCACGGGTACCGCGATATCACCGGAGATCCGCCCGATCCGACGTTGTCCTCCACACCGCGTTGGGTGAATTCCAGCGCGGATAATATCACCTTAGTCCCAGGGTCTTTGATGGTGTTCTGAGCCCAGAACCCACCTCGCAGGGCAGCACGGCTTTAGCACTGTGTCCCTGACTAAGCTACCAATAATTGGGTCAGTATCCCTATCTAGGGCCTGTCCCTATCTCCACAAGCTATTAAGTGGCTCAGGACCTAACTGGGAGCCTGGGGGCTGCTGGCCTAATGCAGAGGGTCACTGACCCCTGCATCTACCTCTTACCCCTAGCTGGTCCGGATCCTGACTGACTCCCGCTCCCCAAAACCCCGCGAAATGTATCTCCTTGGGAGCAGGGGAATCTGGCCTTCTGATTGGCTCCCTGGCGTCAGGTGTCTCTGCCCCTATGCACCCTGGGGGCTGGCCGTCTATTCTCGCGCATGCGCGAGCTATCTGGGGCCTCCCGCGCTAGCTGGCCTCCTGCGCATGCGCGAGCTAACTGTCATGGCGGCGCCCTGCTCCGCTAGCCGCCGGGCCGGTGGCAACGCGATCGCGGCCTTAGCGACGGCCCGATCGCGTCCCCGGCAACCGGCCTGCTCGCCGCTCGCGTCCCCGGCAACCGCCCGATCCGCTTCCCTAGCAACTGGCCGCAATACAACCACGCGCGCAACGGGGAAGGAGGGGGTGAGTGCGCGAGGGGGACCTGGCTACATCCTCCCCCTGGTGAAAACTCCAACGTCCCCGCTTGGACCACATAACTTACTACTATACACAAACGTTATATAATAAAAATGCATCTGGTACGAATACAACTTAGCACATTGCATCAACTTTAAACAAGGTTACACAATTCTGTGAGCATCACAATCACGGATTGGATTTTGCTCCGAGACCACTGCTGAGCCTCATAATGGGGTGCCCCTATTTGATCATAGGTTACCCGAGTTGGAGGGTACCTGGCCCTTTGGCTCCTGCGGAGTTGTTCTTCAGCAACTCCCTCTGGGGAGTAATAAGTACAGTCCTGAGGCTCAGCCTCTTCCCTTGAGGGGAGAAATGTCTCTGAACAGTCTCTGTTAGGCACAAAGCACGGGCTCTGTGGATCCAAAGGCTGGCCTGTTGGTGCCACCTTAGTAGGCATTGGCCTACGGGGCCCCTTACCCGTAGCTCCTCCGGGAGATGCCCCTTCTGTGGAATAGTCCCTTTGAGAGGGTCCCTCCATAGGGTCTTCAGGAGTTTCAGAGTGGGTCTCGTTATTTACAGTCTCTTGACCCACCTCTGATAGATTGGACTCACCGTTGAGCGGTGTGGCCTGTATTTCTTCTTCTTCGTCTCCCACTTGGGGGATAGGGAGAAGGTGATTACGATGCCAAACCTTTACCCGGCCGTCTGTGTCTTTGATGCGATAGACCGGGAGGCCGGGCATCTGTGACTCTACCTCATATACGCCATCTCTCCATCGGTCTGCCAGTTTATGTTTTCCGGGGACTCCCAAATTACGAAGTAACACAGCATCCCCAGGACGTAACTCTCGATACTTGACTTTGTTGTCGTATCGTCTCTTATTGCCAGCATTCAGTTTAGCTGTAGACTTCTCAGCCTGTTGGTAAGCTCGCTGCAAACTGTCCTTTAGCCTTTGTACATACTTGAAATGGGTAGCATTGTGTATCCCATCCGTTGAGACTCGAAGACGCATATCCACGGGGAGTCTTGCCTCCCGCCCAAACATGAGGAAGTACGGGGAGAACCCAGTGGACTCATGGCGAGTACAGTTGTACGCGTGTACCAACGTTTCTACGTGACGACTCCATTCTGTTTTCTGCGTTCCCTTCAGTGTTCCAAGCATGTCTAACAGGGTCCTGTTGAATCGTTCAGGCAACGCATCTCCTTCGGGGTGGTACGGAGTCGTCCGGGATTTGGCGACGTACAGCATTTTAAGTAATTCTCGGATCAGAGTACTCTCAAAATCTCGCCCTTGGTCAGAGTGGAGTCGGTTTGGAAGACCGTAATGAACAAAGAACTTTTCCCATAGCACTTTCGCGACCGTGATAGCCTTCTGGTCTTTTGTGGGGAAGGCCTGGGCATATCGGGTGTAATGGTCCGTGATGACTAGCACGTTACCGATACCTCGGCTATCAGGTTCGATACATAAAAAGTCCATACACACCAAGTCCATTGGACCAGAACTCTTCAGATGGGCCATGGGAGCTGCTCTGGTAGGCAACGTCTTGCGTTGAACGCATCGGACACAACGGCGGCAGTGTTGTTCCACCGCTTCCCGCATCTTGGGCCAGAAGAACCGGTCTCGGACTAGCCCAAAAGTCTTCTCTACACCGAGATGCCCATGTTCATCGTGTAGGAACTTCAACACCAGGTATTGTAAGTTCTTAGGTAGGACTAGTTGTCTCCTATCCGGGTGGTTGTGGTATTGCACCACCCGATAGAGCAAGCCATTGTCTATTTCAAATTTGTCCCACTCTCGTATGAGCAATGCCACCAAGTCATTGGGCGCACGTTTCAGAAGGGCTGGGTTCCTCTTTTCAACGGCGTGCCTGATGACACTAGCGACCGGATCTCGAATTTGGTAGTCTACCAGATCTTTCCACCGGAACACCTTGTCATGCGTGAGGTGCATCCCTTTTGGGTCGCAGTAGGCGGCGGGGACAGCCTGCGACTGGCATCCCAAGGAGTCGGCCACTCGTAACTCGGAGAAGGCCACTTGGTCATTAACTATGGCTGCAGTTTTACACATAGCCCGCACTCCGGGGCCGGGAAGTTCTTCCCATTCCTCGTCATCGGGGGTAGCGAGTAGTCCCGGCCTTCGGGAGAGGGCGTCCGCCCCAATATTCAATGGCCCCGGCTTATACTTCAAGGAGAAGCGGTAGTTACTGAGGGCGGCCTGCCATCTGTGGCCGGCTGCATCTAATTTGGCCGACGTATTGATGTACGTGAGGGGATTGTTATCCGTCATTACTTCGAAGGTGACACCGTACAAGTAATCGTGAAGCTTCTCGGTGATCGCCCACTTGAGAGCCAGAAACTCCAACTTGTGGACGGGATATCTCTGCTCACTGGGTGTCAGACTGCGGCTGACGTAGGCTACAGGCCGAAGACCTTCGGGGTGCTTCTGATGCAGGACAGCACCCAGCCCATTGAGGCTGGCATCCACATGCAGGACATACGGTTGTTCTGGATCAGCATAGGCCAGCACTGGTGCTTCAGTCAGACTCTTCTTCAAGTTCAGGAAGGCCCGTTCACACTCAGGCGTCCACTTATCGCCAAACGGTTGACGGGCCGACGTGGCCTTTCTCCCAGTATCTTCAGGGTATATCTTCAGCAAATTGTTCAGGGGTTTAGCTCGACTAGAGTACCCTTCCACGAACCGACGGTAATACCCACAGAAACCGAGGAAGGACCGCAGTTCCGTGACATTATCGGGACGTGGCCAGTTCACCACAGCTTCTACCTTGGCTGGATCAGTAGCAATCCCCTGGGCAGACACGATGTGTCCCACGTAGGTCACCGAGGTGTGACAAAACCTACACTTGTCGAGTGATAGCTTCAACCCTTCTTGACCAAGACGATCTATCACCTTTAGCAGCCTCTCCTCGTGTTCTTCTAAGGTCTTCCCGAAGACAATAATGTCGTCCAGGTAAACCAGACACTCCCGGGGAATCATGTCTCCGATAGTCTTTTCCATCAGCCTTTGGAACGTAGCAGGCGCCCCACATATACCTTGGGGCATACGGGTGAATTGATAGAATCCCAGGGGGCAGACGAAAGCTGTTTTTTCCTGGTCTTCCGGCGTCATGGGCACCTGATAGTATCCTGATCGGAGATCAAGAACGCTAAACCAGTGACTCCCATTCAGCGCATTCAGGATCTCTTCAATGCGCGGAAGGTTGTATTGATCCGGGATCGTGCGATTGTTCAGTGTTCGGTAGTCGATACACAGTCGTACGGACCCGTTCTTTTTCCGCACCACCACTATGGGCGACGCGTAGGGTCCTCGCGATTCCGTCACAATCCCAGCGGTTTCCATGTCTTGTATGGCGTTCCTCACATCGTCCACATCCCGAGGGGCAAGACGACGAGAACGTTCCCGGAATGGAGTGGCATCACTCATCCGAATGGTATGCTGGGCACTTCGGCTGCACCCCACATCCATCTCGCTCGTGGAGAACACATGTCGTCGTTGCAGCAACTGGGTGGTCAACCGCTCTTTCCACTCTGTGGACAGCGTCGACTCGCCGAAATTGAAGTCCAGATCGACTATCCGCTCATGCGCGGCCGCCGCCTTCACCTGAGGCGTGGCTCCCACCGGGCTGACCGGGTATATGCATCCCAACTTCTGGTCGACATCAAACTCCATCGGAAAGGGGGAGAGATTCTGCACATACACGTGGGTTCGAATAGGGATCTTGGTCGTCCATTCCCTTACTTCGGGTAGTACTCTATACCCTCGCTGAACCTATTCTTCTTCAGGCTCACTCTCCAGCGAGAACAGTTGGTCGTTCTGGTCTCGGTCAGGATAACAACACCAGACGGCCATCTTTTGCACTCCCCCTGGTAATATGGTCGTCAGTCCTCGTTGACGATTGTAGAGGTCTCCATGACGCTCCAAGGCATATACCCGATGGCACTCCTCTCGTAAGACGGGGTCTAGGAGCGAATCGGCCAGCGGCAGCTCGTTGGTCTCTTTCAAGTAAGCTCGAATAATAGCTTGCACTATGTCCGCATTGGTTCCCAAGATGATGGGGTATTTACAATGGTCGTGGGGCTCCGGGCATACCATGGCCGCTACCTGCATAGGGTGCTTCTTGCCGGTGTTCAGTTGGAGTATGTCCAGCTGGACCCTTGCAATCCCATCGATGGGGTAGTCTTCATTACTCAATCCCCTAACCTTCATATGTTCGGCCGGCCTCAGAGGGCAGTGTTGAAGGTGCTGGTCGTAGAACTTGCGATATATTATGGTCACTTGTGACCCGGTGTCCAATAGGGCCGAGGCGTATATCCCTTCTATTACCACGGGCACGATGGCCGCGGGGCCCACTTGACTGCACGCTTCACCGGAGGAGGCGTCCTCATTGGGGCCAGCGTCAGCAGGAGAATCCGTGGTTCCCGCAGGATTGTGTTCACCTCAGGCCCGACGGTCTGGGCTCGGCATACCATCGATCGGGCGGTGCTTCTTCGGTCGGGAGGTTTTTCTTCCGGTTGGTCCTCCTTCTCCGGACAATAGTACGAGATGTGGCCCTTCTTCCCGCAGTTGTAGCAAGATACCTCACGGCGGTCCGGACGACTCTTATACGTGGATGAGGACCTCTCAGAACTACGACTTTCCCGAACAGACGACTTGGGGGTCGTTTTGGATTTCTTTGATTCATGGAAATGGCGCTGCACTTCATGGTCTCTTATGTAATCCATTAGTTCCCCGTATTTAGGGGATACTGCCGCGATCGGGGCGGCTCGCATCATTATAGCTATGTTGTGGTCAGGCAACGACCCCTTGAGTAGCTGTCTGAACCGGTATCGGTCTGCTTCGGCCGCGGAAATGATATGCTTGTCCAGGAGGGTGCCCAGGGACAGCTGTAGGTCACAAACGAAGGCAGATAAATCTTGTCCTTCACGTTGTCGGAGGGCTTTGAATTGAGCCAGTAGCTCATCTTCGTCGTCTTTCCTGGCAAAGGATTTAATTAGCATTTCCACTAGTTCCTGGGCAGTAACTTCTCCTTCCACGCTCCGGTGCGCTCGTACTAACCGAGCGGCGGGGCCTCGGAGGCACTCGACCAGTCTTTGTCTCTTGCTGGCTTCAGAACACGACCACTCCTCCATGATTTGAAGCGTATGGTCCCTCCATGCCTCGATCCCCTCTTCTCCCGTGGGCGTCGGCAGAATCCCAGAGAAGGCCTTGAGTTTCCGGTAGTTCTGTGCTTGCGTCGAAATGGTTACAGCTTCTGCTAGTTGGGAGACTATCGTGTTCACGTCAAGATTCCCACTAAGGGCCTGACTACGGCTCCCCGTTCCTATGCTAGGCATGGTTGGGGTCCCGCCAGACCGTTGATCAGGGTTGGGTGGGATGAGCGGGCTCCGTGCCCAGCTGGCGGTACCTCCTAATCCGCTTGGGGTGAAAGAAACCCTAGGGGGGTCCACTCGGTGAGGCGTACTGGTCACTCGTTGGCTCGGGTGTAATCCAGTACTAGTGGACGCGTCTTCAGGAGATTGAGAGTCAGCGTAGATCATGCGGCAGTCCTCTGCGGAGGGCTCGGGTAGGTTTAATACCTGGGGGGCCGTTTCTAAGCATATGTCACTCATGGTGTACAGGAGACAGGTGATCCCCCGGCCAGCAATATCCAGTTTATAGTCTATCACCCGGGCGGTGGCCAACCCCGGGCAACATCTTACTTGCGTGCGCACTGTAGATAAGTCTGTATCCATTGCTACCCCGGTCACTGCAACCGCGCGTCTTGGGGATACTTGGTGCGCTAAGGCCCAGGCATGGACATCCTGCGGTGACGGCGCGGACATGATAAAAATATGAATCGGGCAATTTAGAAAAAAAATTGGAACAGGGCACCCCAGGACTTTATCTCAGCAGCGCCTCCAAATGTAACGGGTATTCCCCCACCCACTCGCAGATAATACTGTGGAAGTGTAGGAACATGCAAGTTACTCAGGTGTGGTGCATTACCTGTTGGCTCACAGGAGGGCTGAGCTTCCGCCACGGGGAACCTGGGGTACATACATCTCATAAATCTCTAGGTGCAACGCCTCCACCTGGGAGGGATCCCAACGGAGTGGGAGGAGGCCCTCACAGGAAACAACCACACAAAGCGAACTAAGGTAAAACAGGACTGGCTTTACTGCATAACCAACTACATCTACATACATCAACACAACAATCATGCGCCACTGCGGACGCTAACCACTCTGGGCGTCACGGCGGACGCTACCACCTGGGCGTCACGGCGGACGCTACCACCTCTGGCGTCACGGCGGACGCTACCACCTCTGGCGTCACGGCGGACGCTAACCACACTAGGCGTCACGGCGGACGCTACCACCTATGGCGTCACGGCGGACGCTAACCTCCCATAGAGTGATCCCACCCTGTGTCCAGTAACCCCCACCCAAATGTCTTGCACCCCCAAAGTCAAATACCACTGTGCATGTGTATGTGTGACTGCGCAGCCACTATGTCTGGTGATAGGCCTGGTTGGTGCACGTGAGTTGCAGGTTACCTGCCCGGGCTCCAGCCACGGGTACCGCGATATCACCGGAGATCCGCCCGATCCGACGTTGTCCTCCACACCGCGTTGGGTGAATTCCAGCGCGGATAATATCACCTTAGTCCCAGGGTCTTTGATGGTGTTCTGAGCCCAGAACCCACCTCGCAGGGCCGCACGGCTTTAGCACTGTGTCCCTGACTAAGCTACCAATAATTGGGTCAGTATCCCTATCTAGGGCCTGTCCCTATCTCCACAAGCTATTAAGTGGCTCAGGACCTAACTGGGAGCCTGGGGGCTGCTGGCCTAATGCAGAGGGTCACTGACCCCTGCATCTACCTCTTACCCCTAGCTGATCCGGATCCTGACTGACTCCCGCTCCCCAAAACCCCGCGAAATGTATCTCCTTGGGAGCAGGGGAATCTGGCCTTCTGATTGGCTCCCTGGCGTCAGGTGTCTCTGCCCCTATGCACCCTGGGGGCTGGCCGTCTATTCTCGCGCATGCGCGAGCTATCTGGGGCCTCCCGCGCTAGCTGGCCTCCTGCGCATGCGCGAGCTAACTGTCATGGCGGCGCCCTGCTCCGCTAGCCGCCGGGCCGGTGGCAACGCGATCGCGGCCTTAGCGACGGCCCGATCGCGTCCCCGGCAACCGGCCTGCTCGCCGCTCGCGTCCCCGGCAACCGCCCGATCCGCTTCCCTAGCAACTGGCCGCAATACAACCACGCGCGCAACGGGGAAGGAGGGGGTGAGTGCGCGAGGGGGACCTGGCTACACAGGATATTGCCTGAACTGCAGCTTTAATATGTGCATCAATACAATCCTCACACACAAGTAATTAGCTAAATTGCAGATCGATCCGTTCTCCTGTGATCGATCGGTGAAGATGCGGCTCGGGGGTTCACTAAATGGCAGCAGAGGAGTAGTGACTCAGTATCTGTGACTTTGTAAATGGTTGCTATAAAAATAAAAAAGGCTTCTTACATTATAATACATTAAAAATGTAATTCACAGCTGTTGGTTTTTTTAAATGCTACAAGTATTTTCTCTTAGTACAGAACTGATTTATTAGGAAAAAAAACACACACACGTGTAGGGTATTGCTTGGTCTGCAGCTTTAAAGTTATTTGTAAGCTTTATGTAAGTGAAACACCCATAGTAGATGTCTTGTACGGCACACCTGTGAGCACGTGACCTGTATATGGGACAACGGTTAATACACAGCTTTCTAGCTGACTCGCTTTTCACTTCCGCAAAGGTTCCTCAAATGAGTAATATCTCCCCTCAATACGTCCCCATATACCATCTGTGACTTAGATATGCAACCAGGGTTAATACAGACGCTACTCTATCCAACTCACCTTTCGCCTTCGCAATGTACCTCAAATGAGTTAATATCGCGGTTGCAATCATTGCTATAGATCTGCTTCCGCCACCACCAAAAGATAAAATGCAGACAAATAAGTAACAAACAAAATATGTATGTGCCAGAGTCTTTATTAAAGAAAAACTATGCCCTTAACACATAAAAATCTGTTGTAGCAAAATGTGTCCGAAAGTCTACTTTGCTCTCTACAAAGCGTGCAAACAGTTCATTCAGAGTCTAAAGTACTACTTATTAAAGTTTTATCTTTAATATTATAAAATACAGTTAATGAAAAATAATTATTACAAGAACATAAAATTCTAATAAATGCAGATAGTTTCTTAAAATACAAAGATAAACAACGAATCTAACTTACATTATCGTCTAACATTGATCAGATCTTTTTCCAAAGGGCCTTGAATGATAATTGAGTTTTCACGTGCTCCAGCATGGACACTCCCTTAGTGGAAACCTCATTTTGTATATTACCTGGTGAGACATATACGTACTATTCTTCCCCCAATGAAACATCATTAGCCCACCCCATGTCGTATATCAGCTACTTGGTTGACATTTTTATGACTTAAGAAGAAAAAAAACCTTTCATTGGACTTTATCATAACTTTATTTCCATTATACTTGGACACCCGACATCTTGACTGTGTGCGTCTGTGTACTTAATGTGCACGTTTGCTTACGAAATATGATATCTGTTTTTGGCACCTCTTAATCATGACGTGTTTGGTATTATTTGATTCGTGTCATTTCAACGGTTACAACCAGGGGGTTTAAATGAACATATAGAACGGATCCCTTTCCTCAGATAAGTATTATCCTATATTACCTTTCCATCACTGTACCTAGGTACAGTAGGTTGCCTTCCTTTGTTCTTTCTTTCCTGTCTTTGCATTTCCTTTTTTTTTTCTCCCTTTTTTTTTTGCCGTTTACTCTCCCTTTCCCCCCCTCCTCCCCTTTCCTTAGTAGGGGTTTCTGTAATTTTATTTACATAAGTTTTGTGATTATTCCTATTAAGTTACATTTAGGTTTATTATTTGGGTTTTATATATCAGTATATGTTTTTATCCCCTTCTGTCATATATGCCTTGTACTCATTGAGGCATTATACAGTAATTAGGAGTAGAGTCAGAATATTTTTTTATATATATATATATATATATATATATATATATATATACTGTATCTTATACTATATTAGTGAAAGCACTGTATGCCTGTCTGGATGTCCGTGTCCTAGGGGAAATCTCATTGGTCCCTTGGCCCGCCCGCCCCCGCACACCTCTCATTGGCCTGAGGCGGAGTGACGGGCCAAACGACACACAGGGACACACACACAGACACACACACACAGGGGGACACACACAGGACACAGGGACACACACACACAGGGGACACCACACACAGGGACACACACAGTGACACACACACACACACGCCCGTCACTCTCCTGCTTCCCGTCAGCTGGACCGCACCTCAACTTCCACACCCCCCCCACCTTCCCTCTCCCGGTGCCCGAAATAATTCGGCACGGCGAATTCCCTTACCCGGAGTCCCGTTGTCCGGTTGGGCCTGCGCGGTTGATGCCGGCACGGGGGGGGGCAATCACCGTGCGCTTGCTGGTTGCGAGCCACCCCCCCGTCCTAATCCAAGTGGCGATGCCTGGGGGAGAGTGTGATCTCTAGGAGCCGTTGGTGCGGCCGCTTGATCCCCTCCCGCTCGACGGATCGGGGGCGCGCGTTGCCCGCGCACTGCCGCCTCCATCACAGCAGATGATCGGTGGTGGTTTGGCGCCAGGGACAGTGTGCTCGGACGGGGAGCGCGTGTCTCCCGCGTGTCTCCCGCGCGGCGGTGCTGCCTTCGCCCCCAGTGGTCCGGCTACTGTTGGCTGGCGGTTGGTTTGGGGGCTCCGGCCGTAATCGGGGGGCGGGTGCGCAGGTTCCCCGCGCGGTGTAGCCTCCAGCACAGCAGGAGGGCTGTGGTGGTGTGTTTGGGGTGGGTGGCGCCGGGGGAGAGTATGCTCGCGCTGGGGCGGCCTCGTGTCTCCTGCGCGGCGCCATTTGTTGCCCCTGCACAAATTTGTGAGCCATGAAGTGTGTGCGCGCGCACACCCACCGACTGACACGCGCGCACACCCACGACTGACGCGTGCGCACACCCACCGACTGACGCGCGCGCCACACCCACCGACTGACGCGTGCGCATACCCACCGATGCGCACGCACACCCACCGAGTGACGCGCGCACACCCACCGAGTGACGCGCGCACACACCCACCAACGCGCGCGCACACCCACCGACTGACGCGCGCGCACTACCCATCAACGCGCGCGCACACCCACCGACTGACGCGCGCGCACACCCACCGACTGACGCGCGCGCCCACCCACCGACTAACGCGCGCGGCACACCCCACCGACTGACGCGCGCGCACACCCACCGAGTGACGCGCGCGTACACCCACCCGACTGATGCACGCGCACACCCACCGAGTGACACGCGCGTACACCCACTGACTGACGCGCGCGCAAACCGAAAGGGGTCGGGGGACCGGACTGGTAAATGGGGGGGAGGGACCGGACCTGTAAAGGGGGGGGGGGGAGCTGGATTCATGGGAACGGGGGACAAACAGACAGGGGGGAGACAGGGGAAGAGAGAGGGGGGGGAGACGGGGGAAGAGAGAGAGATGGGGGGAGACAGGGAAAGAGAGAGAGGGCAGAGGGAGAGGGCAAACAGGGAAAAAGAGAGAGAGGAGAGCAGGAACATTACATCCCGGGCAACGGCGGGTCTCTCAGTTAGTATATATATATATACCATATGATACCGGTTGCAACACGACATCAAGGGACAGCACGCAGGTAAGTAAATCATAAATTTTCTATATTTGATAGAAGACACAAAAAACGGTTTTGAGCCCGCCCCCAACGAACGGCCATTCTTTCTGGCCGGAGATCTATTGGAGATTAAGTACTCTCCAATCTCTGCATGCTGCGGCCCCCTCTCCTCCTTCCCTGCAAGCCCCCTTACAGTGGTGGTGGTGCTCGGTCTGCCCGCCCGACCACTAGCTTCATGCCGTTGAGGGGAGCAGGGCAGTGGCGGCCACGGCGGGGCTGACTGTCCCCTGGGGCGCCCGCTGTGGGACACCTCGCCACGTGCCTCCCACCCACCCTGCCACCTCCCCAAAGCTTCCACTATGCCCGCGTGAGGTATGGGGGGGGGGGTGTCGGCCTGCCCCCCCCCACGAGCGGGGAGATGGGCGCGGGTGGGGGGAAAGAGCGGGTGGTGGTGCTGGTCGCGCCTTTCCTCCCCCCCAGTATGTGGAGAGAGAGAGAGAGAGAGAGAGAGAGTGAGTGAGTGTGTGTGGGAGAATGTGTGTGACACCAGAGGTACCCCCCCTAATCAGTCACCCCCCCCCAACCCCCAGTCAGTCACCCCCCCCAGTCAGTCACCCCCCCAGTCAGTCACCACCCCCAGTCAGTCACCCCCCCCAGTCAGTCACCCCCCCCAATCAGTCACCCCCCTCCAGTCAGTGTCAGTCACCCCCCCCACTCAGTCACCCCCCACCCCAGTCAGTGTCAGGTCACCCCCCACCCCCAGTCAGTGTCAGTCACCCCCCACTCCCAGTCAGTGTCAGTCACCCCCCAGTCAGTGTCAGTCACCCCCCACCC
>NC_134485.1:86058209-86103209 GCF_040206685.1 Ascaphus truei
GGGAATGAGGGTACCTGGACATTGAGGGACTGCACATCAGGTAAGATCCCAGGCGGGATTGCTGCTTTAGATATTGTGAAGCGGGGACGTCCAGACACTGGTTAATGGGTTCAGGAAACTAGTCATTCACACCTGGCTTTTATTTCTAGATCCGACATTGACACACACACAGACACACGTAACAAGGACTAATTGTAGTATAATGTAATACAATAAATAAGTTTGTCAAAAACGAATGTTGTTCTGACTAGGAATTTATTAAATGTATTTTATTTATATATTTTATTTTAAAGCGGGGTTGAGGGCGGAACTGGGGGCGGGGTTGGGGCGGTACTAGGTGGCGAGTAGATTTTTTGGTTGGGCGAGTAGATTTTTGGGTGATTTGTCGAACACTGTGTATATATATATATATATATATATATATATATATATATATATATATATATTTTTTTTTAATATATATATATTTACATGTGTTTTTAACTATGTATCCTTAGTAGTGTTTTATTTTAGGTTCACCACTATATCCTAAGAATAATTGGTGTTAAGATCAAATTCCATTTATATATCCATTGAGATATAAATAGGAGGTTTAGTTGTCTTTTAGATTTTATCATAATTATCAAGACATATATGCCTTTTATATGGCATGTTAGGATAGTCTTTTCATAGGTTATTGTATTATATATTTTTATTTATCATGTGTATAATGTGTTGTGTATTATGTGTTGTGCTCCTCCTTTTTTCATTGTATATGTTTTTTGTACCTTACCCTTCGTTTCTTATTGCATGTTGTTTTATGCAGTGTTTGCATTTTGTCCCATGCCTCAGTCTGTGCTGATTGGTTGGCATTTGGATTGGATGGCTCGTTTGTTAGTACCATCTAACATAGCCCTGATTGGAGAGGTAAGAGAACTCCCAATGCTATTTAAACACACCACAGGGCTTTGTTTGACCACGAAACGCGTTGAGGTCATCACACAGCGATGCAGGATCGTGACGACGACACCAGGAAGTTGCTGTTCCCAACTCCACCAGGACTCCATCATATACCTGCAAGATAAGCTTGCTTTTTCCAACCCTATGCGACTAAGGCCGTGTTTTATTGTTTAGCATTATCATCTGAGCAGCTACTGAGCAGCTTTTAGTCTTCTCCATGTCTGCCTTCCTTTTTCTTTTGCATTGACAGATAGTGGGGAGGGTTATTCGGTGTGTCTGTATGGGGGTTTTCCCCCCGTGTTGATGGGTGCTTTTGAGAAGAGGAATTACTGATCTTGTGATCCTTCCGTTTTCTCTATTTTTATGTGTCATATGTTTTGTGCCATTATTAAATTATTTTGCATTATCACTAATTTTGCTTTTTTCCTTTGTATTCCCTCCTGCGCCCTTTTTTGTGTTTTATCTTTCTAAGTGACCCCGTTGATCGCGGGAGAATAGGAGCAGCGGAGGGCCCTTACAACACCTTTTGGGGAGAGTCTTTGGGGATGGCGCGCACTGAACCTTCTATCTCTACTTTGTTATTCTTCTTCATATCTTTTGAACGGTGGGGCTCAGTCTCGTCCCATGGCACTCTGTAGAACCCTTCCAGGAATGCTTTTCAAGGGGAATGTAAAAGGGTCTGTTTATTTCTAGAGTCAGGAGGCTATATTTTAATCCCATCTCTGGCAAAGCAGATGCTGACTTCAGATAACCTTAGTCTTATACAACACGGACTTGGCTTGACGGGCCATTAAAAACAATTCTTGAATTTTTAAGTGGCAGATTGATTAAAATACTTAATATCTTGTGATATTATCATGACAGTAGAAAAGAATTCTAATTTATTGTTTTAATGTTTCTGTGTACCTACTCAAAACATGTACAGCGGCATGGTTACTACAGAAGAAAATATTACTCTGAGGCACAGTATGGCTTATTCTGGGAAGTAACTTATTCTGAAGACAAATGGAACCTCAGGGAAAGGGGGACTTGCCTTCACATGAATAAAAGCCTAAAAATACTGTTGGGAGCTCTGCCACTGTTATTTCCCACGTGTGTCTTTGTTTGCTCATACAGTAGGCACAACAGAGTCCCGATTATTAGAAGCACGATGGAGGGGGGAGGGTATGCATTCTTTATCTATAGTTGAACTTGGGTGTAATGGGCAAGTTACACAAATGGGGTCAGTAATCACTGATGTCAGCAATCAATAAATGTAATTTGCAAGCTTTATTTGTGCCTATTCAAAGCATGTAGCATAGTTATTATAGTAGAAAATCTAGGAGATTAGACGCACGATGGTGGGGGGAGGGTATTCTCTCTTGAATGTAATTTGCAAGCAACAGACGTTAGTAGACGTTCGTAGAAAAATAGTTAACATTTGTATTAGTGTAAATTAGAGCTTAGAGATAAATAAAACTAAAACTTTAATCAACATCTTCTGCTGGCTGTCTCTTGTAGATGTAGCCGTGACCCCTGATTCACCCCAAAGAGCGGGAGGTTGCGCTTGCATATAGTAGTTGCAAAAGCCCGCGAAGGAGGAGAGTGCACTTGGCGGGAGAAAGCAGTCCCTTGACCCAGCAGCCCTGCGGGGAGGGTCAGGTGAGAGAGTCTAGCCAATGGGCGGAGGAGGTGCCAGAGATATAGGCAGTGGTTGCGCACACGTGGAGTTAGAGCTGATTGGAGAGGAGAGGAGACGGAGAGTCTGTGAGGGGAGGTTGATCCGCCCCGGCGCAGGCCAGGTGCCCCAGGCCCAGTTAGCCCTGAGTCACCGTAGAGACAAGCTGAGCTAGGGATCGCCTTAGTTAGGTTCCTGTTCCCCTAGTATCGTTAAGCCTTGACCGGGACTATACTGTCGAGAGGGAGGTTTGGGCTCAGACCCCCACTGGTGTTGCCGGAGTCCGGGTGTGAGCGTCCCGGACCATAGAGAGAGAGATAGAGACAGATCGGTGTCGACGTACCGAGACCCTTTGGAAAGATCGTGGCAGACCCGAGCACCGGAGTACTCGGCAGGTATTTCATCAAGTGCACCAATGGTACCATTCATTCACCCGAGACACAGTGGCTGCGCAGTCCCCATACACACATAGGGCCTGGTGTGAGCAGGAGGACTAATCCGTAAGGATCGGACACGGGGTGGGATCACCCGGTGGCGGGTGTGGGAAGTGTTGTTGGCATCCGCCATGGCGCACGTTGTGGGGCGTCCGCCGTGGCGCTAGGTAGTGTTGGCGTCCGCCGTGGCGCGCTATCTATCATATCATATATATATATATAGGAATGTTATGGCATGTAATATACTGTGAGTTTTGTCTGCAAGTAAAAGAGATTGGTTTTAGAACTTGGCTGTGTAAGTGTAATTCTTGCATATACGTCCTGCGAAGACCTACTCCCCCTTTGGCGGGAGCTGTCGCAGGTGGAGGCGCTGCACCCGTTATAGATATTGCACGCACCCCAGGCTCTCCGTGGCGGAGACTTAGGCCCTGTGAGCCAGCAGGTAATACAGCACATAGTAGCAGCTTGCTAGTGATTGGAAGCAGGGCTACATTTGGAGGCACTGCTTAGATTCAGACCTGGGGTGCCCCTCGAACCTAAATTGTTATCACCATGGCTTTGCCCACTCGTCACGAGATACAAGACTGGGCCCGTCAAGTACGCACGCCTACCCGTCGCGCCGTAGCGCTTGCCCGAGTGTCCATGGCCTTACCCTTAGAGACTTTACAGACGGCCTTGCGACAACTCCTGGGTTTTGCCAAAGCTCGCCTGGTAGATGTAATGGTAGATCACGACTCCAAGTGGAATACCTTGCTGGTGGACTGTCGGCGTAATCTGTTAGCGCTCGAACCTGCCGTTCCTCAAGCGCTGGCCTTGCCTGATGCACCGCCCGGCGTAGTCCTTTTGTTTACCCCCTCCGAGATCCCCTCGTACGTCCGTTGGATGAGGACGACCCCACCCTCCCTTTGATTCATTATGCCGCGAGTGACGGTGGTAGCTTCTGGTCCGTGTCCAGTGATCCAGGCTCCAGCGCCTGGGGGTGAGTAGTAATATGCTGCAGAAACTGAATGACAAAATAGACCAGTTATCTAGTCCTCCCAGTTTACCGCCGCTAGTCGAAGCGCTTACCTTAGCCACCCACGCCCAGAACTACCGGAAGCTAAAAGCCTTCTCGGGGACCCTCCCTGTGCCTACCGGGGAAGATGGGGTAGAAACGTGGAAAGAGCACACGCGGGGGGTAATGGAAGAGTGGTCATGCACCGATGTAGTAAAAACACAGAGACTCATGGAGTGCCTGCGGCCCCCAGCGGCCACTCTGATCGGTATACACCGCGAACAGTACCCCGATCTAACCTCTCGCTTGATGATAGAGTTCCTGGCCGAAGCCTATAGCGCGAAAGAGGATGATGGTGCATTGTGGGCCAAGTACTATGCCATAAATCAAAAGGAGGGGGAAGAGCTGTCAGCCTATATACACCATGTGCAAATATCTCTCGGGCTGCTGCTGCATTATAAATATGTGCTACCCTCCCAGATGAATGAGTATCTCCGTAAGCAGTACCTCCGCGGATCCAGTCCTTCTCACCCGATAGCCAGCATGATTCGTGATCACCTCACCCGGGGCCCCCCCCTGTCGTTCATCCAACTACTGCAACAGGTGAAGGAACACGAGACGCATCTAATGCTACACTCCCCTCAGAGGCCGAAAGCTAGCGGTAGCACTAAACCCAAAGGAAGTATGGAAAAGAAGGAGGAACCACCGGACCAGCCTGGCGCGGAGAAACCGCCTTTCGCGGGACGGTTGTCCCCTCCGCCTGATCGCCGGGCTGCCCCAGAGATATGTCATGTTACAAGTGCGGGAAGCGGGGGCATCTATCCTACGATTGTCGCCTGGGCACTTCTCGACACCGCAGCCCCTCACCCCAGAAGTTCCCGTCACAGGCTATGATCTGCGGGGTGTATGTGACGGATGCCGACCAAGACGGGACCCCCCCGGAGGGGCCGAGCCGGTAGAAGATGGTAGTCGGGTGGGACCGGTAGCGTTGATCTGGGTTTTAGTGGATGGAATCTACTCCTCTGCCCTACTAGACACCGGATCCCAAGTCACCATCATATACAGAGGGTTCTATGATCGTCATCTTCAAAAGCGTCCGCTGCGACCGGCTGACCACATCAAGGTACGCGTGCTAAGCAATGACGACTACCCCATCGATGGGTTAGTGACCGTGGACCTGGAAATACAACAGCTCAACACAGGAAAATCTCACCCCATGAAGGTGGACGCCTTGGTGTGTCCGGAACCCCGAGACCCCCCCAAATACCCTATTATACTCGGGACCAATGCTGATATTGTACAAGCGGTCATCCGGGCCTATCTACACGAGACTAAAGAGCTCCCCATGTCCAGCCTACAGCTGCAATTGGTTCAAGCCGACCCAGCCCAGCCTTCCTCTCCTCCAGATGACTACGGGCTGTTGTTCTGTGGACGAAAGGGCTGGACTAAGCTTTTCCCCGGAGAAACGCAAAGAATTCCCGCTTGGTGTGCTTATGCGGAGCGTCTAGCCGAAGACCAGCAATTCTCACGAGAGAGTACCCCCGCGAAGGATGTACGGCGAGGGTATCGGCTCATACCCGAATTCCGGGGCGCCATTCCTAGACGCATTGATGTGATGGTGCAGAATCTATCGGCCTTCCCCCTGGCCATCGATGTGGGACAGCGGATAGGAAGAATTTATCCTGTTAGTTCAGTGGAAGAAGCCGTGCAAGTAAACACGACCCGAGTGGAAGAAACAGGGACGGCCCTGGACTTCGATTTTGGCTCCTCCGAGTTGCCTGGAGCATGGAAGGAATGGTTATGGGAGCAACTGCAACAGAGACGATCCGTATTCTCTACTGGGGAGATGGATGTGGGGTGTAGTCGCAACGCCCAGTACACCATTCGCATGATGGATGAGAAGCCCTTCAGAGAGCGTTCTCGCCGACTCGCTCCCAGGGATGTGGAGGATGTGAGGGCCGCTATCAATGACATGGAAGCCGCCGGGATTGTCACAGAATCCCGAAGTCCCTACCCCTCTCCTATAGTGGTGGTGAGAAAGAAAAATGGAACCGTGAGACTATGTGTAGATTATTGGACGCTGAACAATCGGACGGTACCGGATCAGTATAACCTCCCTCGCATAGAAGAGATCCTCGATACATTACACGGGAGCCAGTGGTTCAGCATACTGGATCTACGGTCGGGGTACTATCAAGTCCCTATGAGCCCAGAGGATCAAGAAAAGACAGCCTTCGTCTGCCCCTTGGGGTTTTATCAGTTCACCCGCATGCCCCAAGGCATATGCGGGGCACCCGCCACCTTCCAGCGGTTAATGGAGAAGACTTTGGGTGACCCCAACCCCCGAGAATGCCTGGTGTACCTCGATGACATCATAGTCTTCGGGAAAACCCTGGAAGAACACACGAGGCCCGTCTCTTAAAAGTACTTGATAGATTGTCCCAAGAAGGCCTCAAACTCTCTCTGGACAAATGTCGGTTCTGACGGACCTCAGTAACATATGTAAGACACATAGTGTCCGGCGCCGGAATCGCCACTGATCCCGCCAAAATAGAAGCTGTCATTAAATGGCCTCGCCCAGAGAATGTGCAGGAGCTGCGCTCGTTCCTGCGATTTTGCGGCTACTATCGATGATTTGTGGAAGGGTACTCACGTAGGGCCGAAGCCCTCAACAGCCTGCTCTGCATATACCCGTCGGAGGCGGGCCAGAAGACCCAATCTGCCAAACAGCCCTTTGGGGATAAATGGACCCCCGAGTGCGACCAAGCCTTCCACGGCTTGAAGCAGAGCCTGACGCCAATCCCGACAAACCATACATCTTGCACGTGGACGCCAGCCTGAGTGGCCTAGGAGCCGTGTTGCATCAACAATATCCTGAGGGGTTACGACCCGTAGCATATATCAGCCGAAGTCTCACGGTCAGTGAACAGAACTATCCAGTACATAAGCTCGAGTTCTTGGCCCTTAAGTGGGCCATAGTGGACAAACTTCGGGACTATCTGTACGGGGTGTCATTCGAAGTACGCACCGACAATAATCCTCTCACCTACATCATGACCTCCGCCAAACTTGATGCGGCTGGACATCGCTGGTTGGCCTCGCTCTTCAATTACAACTTCACCTTGAAATACAAACCTGGGCCTTTGAACATTGGAGCTGACGCCCTGTCGAGGCGACCGGGGTTGATTCCTACCACCGACAAAGATCAGTGGGAAGAGATTCCTGGACCCGGGATAAGAGCACTCTGTGGCACGGCAGCCATCATAGATGAGCAAGTAGCCTTTTCGGAATTGCGGTTGGCGGACTCCCTAGGGTGCGCCTCTACCGCTATACCTGAAGCCTATCGGGACCCGAGTGGGATGCATGTTACCCCCGATCAAATCATTGCCTGGGAGGATATGGTAACATATGTAGGACACATAGTGTCCGGCGCCGGAATCGCCACTGATCCCGCCAAAATAGAAGCTGCCATTAACTGGCCTCGCCCAGAGAATGTGCGGGAGCTGTGCTCGTTCCTGGGATTTTGCGGCTACTATCGATGATTTGTGGAAGGGTACTCACGTAGGGCCAAAGCCCTCAACAGCCTGCTCTGCATATACCCGTCGGAGGCGGGCCAGAAGACCCAATCTGCCAAACAGTCCTTCGGGGATAAATGGACCCCCGAGTGCGACCAAGCCTTCCACGGCTTGAAGCAGAGCCTGACGGCTGCTCCGGTCTTGGCCTACGCCAATCCCGACAAACCCTACATCCTGCCAGCCTGAGTGGCCTAGGAGCCGTGTTGCATCAACAATATCCTGAGGGGTTACGACCCGTAGCATATATCAGCCGAAGTCTCACGGTCAGTGAACAGAACTATCCGGTACATAGGCTCGAGTTCTTGGCCCTTAAGTGGACCATAGTGGACAAACTTCGGGACTATCTGTATGGGGTGTCATTCGAAGTACGCACCGACAATAAACCTCTCACCTACATCATGACCTCCGCCAAACTTGATGTGGCCAGACATCGCTGGTTGGCCGTGCTCTTCAATTACAACTTTGCCTTGAAATACAAACCTGGGCCATTGAACATTGGAGCTGACGCCCTGTCGAGGCGACCGAGGTTGATCCCTACCACCGACAAAGATCAGTGGGAAGAGATTCGTGGACCCGGGATAAGAGCACTCTGTGGCACGGCAGCCATCATAGATGAGCGAGTAGCCTTTACGGAATTGCGGTTGGCGGACTCCCTAGGGTGCGCCTCTACCGCTATACCTGAAGACTATCGGGACCTGAGTGGGATGCATGTTACCCCATTGCCTGGGAGGATATGGTACGTTACCAAGAACAGGATCCGGTCGCAGGGACTATACGTGATGCCATTCGACAAAAGCAGCGGGGCCTGCTTCGCCAGACTCCAGGGGATGTCGGAGGTATACTGATGCGGGAGGCGGACAAATTTGAAATCCAAGATCGATTGTTATACCGAGTGGTGAAGTATCATGATCATCCGGGTCGCCGACAACTAGTGTTACCAAAACGACTCCAATACTTAGTGTTGAAGGCTCTCTATGATGAACATCTAGGGGTAGACAAGACTTTTGGACTAGTGAGAGATAGATTTTTTTTGCCAAAAATGAGAGAATCCGTGGAGCATCACTGTCGTAGGTGTGTGCGGTGTATCCAACGCAAGACTCTACCCACTAGAGCTGCCCCCATGGGCCATCTAAAAAGTACGGGACCTATGGATTTAGTCTGCATGGACTTCTTGTGCATCGAACCCGACACCCATGGTATAGGGAACGTGTTGGTCATCACTGATCATTACACCCGCTACGCCCAGGCCTTTCCGACCAAAGATCAAAAAGCCATTACGGTGGCTAAGGTGCTCTGGGAGAAGTATTTCATGCATTATGGGCTTCCTCAACGTCTGCACTCCGACCAGGGACGGGACTTTGAAAGTAAGCTAATAAAAGAATTGCTGAACCTCCTGCACATTAAAAAGTCCCGTACTACCCCTTACCACCCAGAAGGGGATGCTTTGCCCGAACGTTTCAATTGCACTCTGCTGGACATGCTGGGCACGCTAACGGGTGTAGAGAAGACTAAGTGGAGTCGCCATGTGGAAACTCTGGTCCATGCTTATAATTGCACCCGACACGAATCTACCGGGTTCTCGCCCTACTTTCTTATGTTCGGCCGTGAAGCTCGTGTGCCAGTGGATATCCAGTTGAGAGTCTCCACCGATGGGGTGCACAATACCACCCATTTTCGCTACGTACAAAGATTGCAAGAGAATCTACAGAAGGCCTATGGGCAAGCCGAGAGATCCACCGAAAAACTGAATGCCTGGAACAAAAGGCGCTATGATCACAAAGTGAAACATAGAGACATTAAACCTGGTGATGCCGTACTGCTCCGCAACCTGGGGGTACCGGGAAAACATAAGTTGACTGACCGTTGGCGGGAAGGGGTGTACGAAGTAATTTCTCAAATGCCTGGCTTTCCAGTCTACCGTATCAAAGACTCGGAGGGTCGGGTAAAGACGTGGCATCGCAATCACCTGCTCCCTATTCCCCAAATAGAAGAAGGAGACTTGGAGTGGCCTACATCTCCCCTGAGTGGGGAACTGTCATCAGGACAGGAAAATCTGGAAGATCCAAAGGAAGGAACCTCTCAAAGGGGCCTTCCGGCCGCGGGGGCATCTCCCGGAGGAGCTACAGGCAAAGAGCCCCTTGGCCCCCTGACAGAGACACTGACTCCAGTGCGTCCGCCGCTAGATCCCCAGAGCCCGTGCTTTGTTCCACAAAGAGACTTTACAGATATACCCAGCCCCTCAAGGGCCGAATTGGAAATACCCGATGAGAATTGCTACTCTCCCAAAGAGGTAGCGGAAGAGCCAATTCGCAGAAGCCAAAGAGCTGGCCAACCTCCCACGAGGTTGGCTTATGATCAGTTCGGGGCACCCCATTATGAGGCTCAGCAGTGGGCTCGCAGCCAGGTCCAATCAGTGATTATCATGTTCAGTGAAATTTACAAGTTGATAGAGAGACCAATGTATTAGTGTTTTTCATTATATAACTGGTTGTGTTGTTATCATTGTCCAAGCGGGGTCGTTGGAATCCACATGGGGGAGGATGTAGCCGTGACCCCTGATTCACCCCAAAGAGCGGGAGGTTGCGCTTGCATATAGTAGTTGCAAAAGCCCGCGAAGGAGAAGAGTGCACTTGGCGGGAGAAAGCAGTCCCTTGACCCAGCAGCCCTGCGGGGAGGGTCAGGTGAGAGAGTCTAGCCAATGGGCGGAGGAGGTGCCAGAGATATATGCAGTGGTTGCATGCACGTGGAGCTAGAGCTGAGTGGAGAGGAGAGGAGACGGAGAGTCTGTGAGGGGAGGTTGATCCGGCGCAGGCCAGGTGCCCCAGGCCCAGTTAGCCCTGAGTCACTGTAGAGACAAGCTGAGCTAGAGATCGCCTTAGTTAGGTTCCTGATCCCCTAGTATCGTTAAGCCTTGACCGGGACTATACTGTCGAGAGGGAGGTCTGGGCTCAGACCCCCACTGGTGTTGCCGGAGTCCGGGTGTGAGCGTCCCGGACCATAGAGAGAGAGATAGATCGGTGTCGACGTACCGAGACCCTTTGGAAAGATCGTGGCAGACCCGAGCACCGGAGTGCTCGGCAGGTATTTCATCAAGTGCACCAACGGTACCATTCATTCACCCGAGACACAGTGGCTGCGCAGTCACCCATGCACACACATAGGGCCTGCTGTGAGCGGGAGGACTAATCCGTAAGGATCGGACACGGGGTGGGATCACCCGGTGGCGGGTGTGGGAAGTGTTGTTGGCATCCGCCATGGCGCATGTTGTGGGGCATCCGCCGTGGCGCTAGGTAGTGTTGGCGTCCGCCGTGGCGCGCTATCTATCATATCATATATATATATATAGGAATGTTATGGCATGTAATATACTGTGAGTTTGGTCTGCAAGTAAAAGAGATTGGTTTTAGAACTTGGCTGTGTAAGTGTAATTCTTGCATATACGTCCTGCGAAGACCTACTCCCCCTTTGGCTGGAGCTGTCGCAGGTGGAGGCGCTGCATCTCTTATAGATATTGCATGCACCCCAGGCTCTCCGTGGCAGAGACTTAGGCCCTGTGAGCCAGCAGGTAATACAGCACATAGTAGCGGCTTGCTAGTGATAGGAAGCAGGGCTACATTTGGAGGCGCTGCTTAGATTCAGACCTGGGGTGCCCCTCGAACCTAAATTGTTATCACCATGGCTTTGCCCACTCGTCACGAGATACAAGACTGGGCCCGTCAAGTACGCACGCCTACCCGTCGCGCCGTAGCGCTTGCCCGAGTGCCCATGGCCTTACCCTTAGAGACTTTATAGACGGCCATGCGACAACTCCTGGGTTTTGCCAAAGCTCGCCTGGTAGATGTAATGGTAGATCACGACTCCAAGTGGAATACCTTGCTGGTGGACTGTCGGCGTAATCTGTTAGCGCTCCACCCTGCCGTTCCTCAAGCGCTGGCCTTGCCTGATGCACCGCCCGGCGGTAGTCATTTTGTCTACCCCCTCCGTGATCCCCTCGTACGTCCGTTGGATGAGGACGACCCCACCCTCCCTTTGATTCATTATGCCGCGAGTGACGGTGGTAGCTTCCGGTCCGTGTCCAGTGATCCAGGCTCCAGAGCCTCCGTGGAGGCTGGGGTGAGTAGTAATATGCTGCAGAAACTGAATGACAAAATAGACCAGTTATCTAGTCCTCCCAGTTTACCGCCGCTAGTCGAAGCGCTTACCTTAGCCACCCACGCCCAGAACTACCGGAAGCTAAAAGCCTTCTCGGGGACCCTCCCTGTGCCTACCGGGGAAGATGGGGTAGAAACGTGGAAAGAGCACACGCGGAGGGGTAATGGAAGAGTGGTCATGCACCGATGTAGTAAAAAGACAGAGACTCATGGAGTGCCTGCGGCCCCCAGCGGCCACTCTGATCGGTATACACCGCGAACAGTACCCCGATCTAACCTCTCGCTTGATGATAGAGTTCCTGGCCGAAGCCTATAGCGCGAAAGAGGATGACGGGGCGTTGTGGGCCAAGTACTATGCCGTAAACCAGAAGGAGGGGGAAGAGCTGTCAGCCTATATACACCGTGTGCAAATATCTCTCGGGCCACTGCTGCATTATAAATATGTGCTACCCTCCCAGATGAATGAGTATCTCCGTAAGCAGTACCTCCGCGGATCCAGTCCTTTTCACCCAATAGCCAGCATGATTCGTGATCACCTCACCTGGCCCCCCCCCCCGTCGTTCATCCAACTACTGCAACAGGTGAAGGAACACGAGACGCATCTAATGCTACACTCCCCTCAGAGGCCGAAAGCTAGCGGTAGCACTAAACCCAAAGGAAGTACGGAAAAGAAGGAGGAACCACCGGACCAGCCTGGCGCGGAGAAACTGCCTTTCGCGGGACGGTCGTCCCCTCCGCCTGATCGCCGGGCTACCCCCAGAGATATGTCATGTTACAAGTGCGGGAAGCGGGGGCATCTATCCTACGATTGCCGCCTGGGCACTTCTCAACACCGCAGCCCCTCACCCCAGAAGTTCCCATCCCAGGCTATGATCTGCGGGGTGTATGCGATGGATGCCGACCAAGACGGGACCCCCCCCGGAGGGGCCAAGCCGGTAGAAGATGGTAGTCGGGTGGGACCTGTAGCGTTGATCTGGGTTTTAGTGGATGGAATCTACTCCTCTGCCCTACTAGACACCGGATCCCAAGTCACCATCATATACAGAGGGTTCTATGATCGTCATCTTCAAAAGCGTCCGCTGCGACCGGCTGACCACATCAAGGTACGCGTGCTAAGCAATGACGACTACCCCATCGATGGGTTAGTGACCGTGGACCTGGAAATACAACAGCTCAACACAGGAAAATCTCACCCCATGAAGGTGGACGCCTTGGTGTGTCCGGAACCCCGAGACCCCCCCAAATACCCTATTATACTCGGGACCAATGCTGATATTGTACAAGCGGTCATCCGGGCCTATCTACACGAGACTAAAGAGCTCCCCATGTCCAGCCTACAGCTGCAATTGGTTCAAGCCGACCCAGCCCAGCCTTCCTCTCCTCCAGATGACTACGGGCTGTTGTTCTGTGGACGAAAGGGCTGGACTAAGCTTTTCCCCGGAGAAACGCAAAGAATTCCCGCTTGGTGTGCTTATGCGGAGCGTCTAGCCGAAGACCAGCAATTCTCACGAGAGAGTACCCCCGCGAAGGATGTACGGCGAGGGTATCGGCTCATACCCGAATTCCGGGGCGCCATTCCTAGACGCATTGATGTGATGGTGCAGAATCTATCGGCCTTCCCCCTGGCCATCGATGTGGGACAGCGGATAGGAAGAATTTATCCTGTTAGTTCAGTGGAAGAAGCCGTGCAAGTAAACACGACCCGAGTGGAAGAAACAGGGACGGCCCTGGACTTCGATTTTGGCTCCTCCGAGTTGCCTGGAGCATGGAAGGAATGGTTATGGGAGCAACTGCAACAGAGACGATCCGTATTCTCTACTGGGGAGATGGATGTGGGGTGTAGTCGCAACGCCCAGTACACCATTCGCATGATGGATGAGAAGCCCTTCAGAGAGCGTTCTCGCCGACTCGCTCCCAGGGATGTGGAGGATGTGAGGGCCGCTATCAATGACATGGAAGCCGCCGGGATTGTCACAGAATCCCGAAGTCCCTACCCCTCTCCTATAGTGGTGGTGAGAAAGAAAAATGGAACCGTGAGACTATGTGTAGATTATTGGACGCTGAACAATCGGACGGTACCGGATCAGTATAACCTCCCTCGCATAGAAGAGATCCTCGATACATTACACGGGAGCCAGTGGTTCAGCGTACTGGATTTACGGTCGGGGTACTATCAAGTCCCTCTGAGCCCAGAGGATTAAGAAAAGACAGCCTTCGTCTGCCCCTTGGGGTTTTATCAGTTCACCCGCATGCCCCAAGGCATATGCGGGGCACCCGCCACCTTCCAGCGGTTAATGGTTGACCTCAACCCCCGAGAATGCCTGGTGTACCTCGATGACATCAGAGTCTTCGGGAAAACCCTGGAAGAACACAAGGCCCGTCTCTTAAGGGTACTGGATAGATTGTCCCAAGAAGGCCTCAAACTCTCTCTGGACAAATGTCGGTTCTGATGGACCTCAGTAACATATGTAGGACACATAGTGTCCGGCGCCGGAATCGCCACTGATCCCGCCAAAATAGAAGCTGCCATTAACTGGCCTCGCCCAGAGAATGTGCGGGAGCTGTGCTCGTTCCTGGGATTTTGTGGCTACTATCGATGATTTGTGGAAGGGTACTCACGTAGGGCCAAAGCCCTCAACAGCCTGCTCTGCATATACCCGTCGGAGGCGGGCCAGAAGACCCAATCTGCCAAACAGTCCTTCGGGGATAAATGGACCCCCGAGTGCGACCAAGCCTTCCACGGCTTGAAGCAGAGCCTGACGGCTGCTCCGGTCTTGGCCTACGCCAATCCCGACAAACCCTACATCCTGCCAGCCTGAGTGGCCTAGGAGCCGTGTTGCATCAACAATATCCTGAGGGGTTACGACCCGTAGCATATATCAGCCGAAGTCTCACGGTCAGTGAACAGAACTATCCGGTACATAGGCTCGAGTTCTTGGCCCTTAAGTGGACCATAGTGGACAAACTTCGGGACTATCTGTATGGGGTGTCATTCGAAGTACGCACCGACAATAAACCTCTCACCTACATCATGACCTCCGCCAAACTTGATGTGGCCGGACATCGCTGGTTGGCCGTGCTCTTCAATTACAACTTTGCCTTGAAATACAAACCTGGGCCATTGAACATTGGAGCTGACGCCCTGTCGAGGCGACCGAGGTTGATCCCTACCACCGACAAAGATCAGTGGGAAGAGATTCGTGGACCCGGGATAAGAGCACTCTGTGGCACGGCAGCCATCATAGATGAGCGAGTAGCCTTTACGGAATTGCGGTTGGCGGACTCCCTAGGGTGCGCCTCTACCGCTATACCTGAAGACTATCGGGACCTGAGTGGGATGCATGTTACCCCATTGCCTGGGAGGATATGGTACGTTACCAAGAACAGGATCCGGTCGCAGGGATTATACGTGATGCCATTCGACAAAAGCAGCGGGGCCTGCTTCGCCAGACTCCAGGGGATGTCGGAGGTATACTGATGCGGGAGGCGGACAAATTTGAAATCCAAGATCGATTGTTATACCGAGTGGTGAAGTATCATGATCATCCGGGTCGCCGACAACTAGTGTTACCAAAACGACTCCAATACTTAGTGTTGAAGGCTCTCTATGATGAACATCTAGGGGTAGACAAGACTTTTGGACTAGTGAGAGATAGATTTTTTTTGCCAAAAATGAGTGAATCCGTGGAGCATCACTGTCGTAGGTGTGTGTGGTGTATCCAACGCAAGACTCTACCCACTAGAGCTGCCCCCATGGGCCATCTAAAAAGTACGGGACCTATGGATTTAGTCTGCATGGACTTCTTGTGCATCGAACCCGACACCCATGGTATAGGGAACGTGTTGGTCATCACTGATCATTACACCCGCTACGCCCAGGCCTTTCCGACCAAAGATCAAAAAGCCATTACGGTGGCTAAGGTGCTCTGGGAGAAGTATTTCATGCATTATGGGCTTCCTCAACGTCTGCACTCCGACCAGGGACGGGACTTTGAAAGTAAGCTAATAAAAGAATTGCTGAACCTCCTGCACATTAAAAAGTCCCGTACTACCCCTTACCACCCAGAAGGGGATGCTTTGCCCGAACGTTTCAATTGCACTCTGCTGGACATGCTGGGCACGCTAACGGGTGTAGAGAAGACTAAGTGGAGTCGCCATGTGGAAACTCTGGTCCATGCTTATAATTGCACCCGACACAAATCTACCGGGTTCTCGCCCTACTTTCTTATGTTCGGCCGTGAAGCTCGTGTGCCAGTGGATATCCAGTTGAGAGTCTCCACCGATGGGGTGCACAATACCACCCATTTTCGCTACGTACAAAGATTGCAAGAGAATCTACAGAAGGCCTATGGGCAAGCCGAGAGATCCACCGAAAAACTGAATGCCTGGAACAAAAGGCGCTATGATCACAAAGTGAAACATAGAGACATTAAACCTGGTGATGCCGTACTGCTCCGCAACCTGGGGGTACCGGGAAAACATAAGTTGACTGACCGTTGGCGGGAAGGGGTGTACGAAGTAATTTCTCAAATGCCTGGCCTTCCAGTCTACCGTATCAAAGACTCGGAGGGTTGGGTAAAGACGTGGCATCGCAATCACCTGCTCCCTATTCCCCAAATAGAAGAAGGAGACTTGGAGTGGCCTACATCTCCCCTGAGTGGGGAACTGTCATCAAGACAGGAAAATCTGGAAGATCCAAAGGAAGGAACCTCTTATAGGGGCCTTCCGGCCACGGGGGCATCTCCCAGAGGAGCTACAGGCAAAGAGCCCCTTGGCCCCCTGACAGAGACACTGACTCCAGTGAGTCCGCCGCTAGATCCCCAGAGCCCGTGCTTTGTGCCACAAAGAGACTTTACAGATATACCCAGGCCCTCAAGGGCCGAATTGGAAATACCCGATGATAATTGCTTCTCTCCCAAAGAGGTAGCGGAAGAGCCAATTCGCAGAAGCCAAAGAGCTGGCCAACCTCCCACGAGGTTGGCTTATGATCAGTTCGGGGCACCCCATTATGAGGCTCAGCAGTGGGCTCGCAGCCGGGTCCAATCAGTGATTATCATGTTCAGTGAAATTTACAAGTTGATAGAGAGACCAATGTATTAGTGTTTTTCATTATATAACTGTTGTGTTGTTATCATTGTCCAAGCGGGGACGTTGGAATCCACATGGGGGAGGATGTAGCCGTGACCCCTGATTCACCCCAAAGAGCGGGAGGTTGCGCTTGCATATAGTAGTTGCAAAAGCCCGCGAAGGAGGAGAGTGCACTTGGCGGGAGAAAGCAGTCCCTTGACCCAGCAGCCCTGCGGGTAGGGTCAGGTGAGAGAGTCTAGCCAATGGGCGGAGGAGGTGCCAGAGATATAGGCAGTGGTTGCGCGCACGTGGAGCTAGAGCTGAGTGGAGAGGAGATGGAGAGTCTGTGAGGGGAGGTTGATCCGCCCCGGCGCAGGCCAGGTGCCCCAGGCCCAGTTAGCCCTGAGTCACTGTAGAGATAAGCTGAGCTAGGGATCGCTTTAGTTAGGTTCCTGTTCCCCTAGTATCGTTAAGACTTGACCGGGACTATACTGTCGAGAGGGAGGTCTGGGCTCAGACCCCCACTGGTGTTGCCGGAGTCCAGGTGTGAGCGTCCCGGACCATAGAGAGAGAGATAAAGACAGATCGGTGTCGACGTACCGAGACCCTTTGGAAAGATCGTGGCAGACCCGAGCACCGGAGTGCTCGGCAGGTATTTCATCAAGTGCACCAACGGTACCATTCATTCACCCGAGACAGAGTGGCTGCGTAGTCACCCATATACACACATAGGGCCTGCTGTGAGCGGGAGGACTAATCCGTAAGGATCGGACATGGGGTGGGATCACCCGGTGGCGGGTGTGGGAAGTGTTGTTGGCGTCCGCCGTGGCGCATGTTGTGGGCCATCCGCCGTGGCGCTAGGTAGTGTTGGCGTCCGCCGTGGCGCTAGGTAGTGTTGGTGTCCGCCGTGGCGCGCTATCTATCATATCATATATATATATATATATAGGAATGTTATGGCATGTAATATACTGTGAGTTTGGTCTGCAAGTAAAAGAGATTGGTTTTAGAACTTGGCTGTGTAAGTGTAATTTTTGCATATACGTCCTGCGAAGACCCACTCCCCCTTTGGCGGGAGCTGTCGCAGGGGGAGGCGCAGCACCCGTTATAGATATTGCACGCACCCTAGGCTCTCCGTGGCAGAGACATAGGCCCTGTGAGCCAGCAGGTAATACAGCACATAATAGCGGCTTGCTAGTGATAGGAAGCAGGGCTACATATAGTTTCATTTATAAAATAATTGTGAGATTTTAACTTATTAATAATAGAAAGAAAGAAATGCATGAGAAAGAAAGAAATGCATGAGTTTCCTGTGTCTGTTGCGCACGCATGTTCTATGGAACGCATATGTTGGTTGTTGGTCATTGAATTGATGTGCATGATGGTTCTAAGGAACCTCTATTGAACGCATATGTTGGTCATTGAATTTATGTGCATGCCTGTTCCATGGAACCTGTGTGGAATGCATATGCGGTTCATTTGGGAATGACAGTTCTATGTAGACGTAATTTCCCTTAATTATCCATGGGTAGTGTCATGATTCCCTAAGAGCAGTACTTCTCATAGACCTGTAGGGGTGCACAGAGGAGTCTAGTTCAGGCCCAGAACTGGTAAGAACTAGAACAGTCCATAAGGCCAGCTCCCATCTTAGTTTGGGTATAAAACCCTACCCAGTCTGTTACTGTAGTTCTTTGCTTGTCAACTTTCTGTTTACCGGTCAAGAGTCAGTTTATTCTTTGTCCCCTAGTGCTGTTACTTTCCCTATTCCTTTTTATCAGGCTCCCAGTTCTACTGATCTTCAGGTGACTTCTTGTTTGTTGTGTTGTATTTCCCTTGCATTATTAGACCCCGGTTTATTATTTGTCCCCTGCTACTATTGCTCTTTGCATGTAGTACTGCAATTCTTGCAGCTAACCTTGGTTTGTCCTGTTATTTCCCTTAACATTATTTGCCACCTGCTTTGTTTGTTCCCTTAGTGTTTTGCGTCTAGCAAGATAGAAGTTTTATGAGTTGATCAAAGGGGTGTACTGCACGTAGAGTCGATCATGTAGTTGGGGTGGTGGTTCATCTTGTTTTTGTAGCCAGTCATTCCGTTCTCATAATGGGGCTGGATATACGTGGCTTGCGGCTGATCTATGGGAGTGGATCTCTTCCCCTGTAAATGGTGTTAACCTTTTCATTTAACACTGACCAACCTTAAAACTTGCCCCACAAATCAAGCATCCCGATAGCCTGCACTCATGGCTATTGTCCCACAGTCACTTATACCACCCATTGTGGCCAAGCACACCCATCTACAGCACTTATTCCCTCACCTGCTGTCTCTGTAAGTTTCCCCTCAAACCTCTTAGATTGTAAGCTCTTCGGGGCAGGGATTTCCTTTCCCATTGTCTGATTTTGCTGCACTTATTGTATTATTATAATTCCCTGTACTGTATTCTTTGTGAAGCGCTGAGTACACTTTTGACGCTATATAAATAAAGACATACAATACAATACAATTTCTAAGTAGAGGATTCCTGTCTTACAAGGAAAGAGTCTGTCCCTGAAGATACCAGCAGCTGAGAGGAAAGCTCGGTGTTACAATAATATACCCCACTTGTATCAGAGTGTTTTTAATGCTTGGAGGATTGTAAAGCTACAGAGGGAAGAGGAATCCTTTATCTTCCCTGGAATTCCCTCGGTTTGTAATCCATCTACAGTGTAAGTATTGAGCAGCTGAGCTCCAAAAGTCTGGTTTAAGGCAGGAGTTTGATAGATTTGAGCAGGTTTCGACTGGGTATCCGCAACCATTGTGGGTACAGACTGACAGACAGAACGAGTGAGGTGTGTTTCTCAGTTAGTGGAGCCGGTTACGTCTGTTTTGCCAAAATGTGATCTGGAAGGTTTAAAGCTGCAATCCAAGCTGCTTATTAATTATTATTTTTATTTTTACATAGGATTGAAGCAGGGGGTCTCCAAAGCTGAACCCCATTAATTTCAGCTCTGGAGATCCCCTGCTTTTAAACTCCACAAGATACCGGCACCCCCTACAGAGGTAAGTATCTAGAGAAGCAGAGGGTCCCCAGAGTTAAATGAATGGCTTTCAGCTCCAGAGACCCCCAGCATCCATCCTATGTAAAAGAAAAAACAAGAGAAGGCTGCTTGTATTGTGCCTTTAAAAAAAGCGCTTTCCTGAAAATTCTTTCTTTACCAGCTCTCCATCTAAGTTACGATCACACAGGAAACCTGCTCTCTTTTACATCAGTTTTCAAATTTCAGTTTGATGGAATAAAAATGAAGCAAATGTACATTTTATGTATAAAGTTCATAATTTTCAAGATCTTAACACATTGCGAAGAGAATAAACAGACGTTGTATGAAATTTTAAACCTGCTCCGAAAACCTTATATAAATCACCAATACCAAAGCGCTCGGGGAATCTCTAAGGCTGCGTCCATAGAGGGGCAGACCGCGCGGACGCGTCTGTACGTTGAGCGATCAGACTGCAGTGATCGTGTCTATACACCGTGTGGGCGCGTGCATGCAGAAGCAGGAGGGGGGGGGGGGGGTGCGATGCGTGTGAAATCAGTCAAAACTGATTTCTCGCGTGATAGGGCGATCACGTGAGCGGTTCGCCCAATGAGGGCAAACCAGCTCCGTGACATCACTGGCCTGCCCATAGACACGCCCCTGGATGGTGCGCATACTAAGGCCAGGGAAAGCACCCGCTTTCCCTCTGCCTCTGCGCGCCTGCAGTGTCTATGGATGCAGCCTGATGGAGAATAATTCATGGCATAATTGCAACAATGTAAAATACATATCAACTCAGAAGTAACAGTAAAAAGTGCATTTTATAGATCAGAGTGGGAAGCCATTTTATCATATTTTTTACACTTAATTTTCTTTCAGGTTAAATGTTTTATTTTTTTAATGTATTTATATAAAAATTGAGAAAACAAAGAAATTGTACCATGCAACACTCAATTCAAAAACAGCTTCACTAATCTTGATTCACATCAAAAAAATTATAACAAAAGGCAAAAATCCAATCCAGATATTTCTTCTCACAAAAAGCAAAGTGTGAAGTCACATATCTAAGACGTCTTATACTTAGCGTGTAGGATGCTATATATAGGAGCAGTGGGACTGAAAGGTACACACCCCGTGTTTCGAGTCATTTGACCCTTTATCAGATGGTGCGGCGGTGATTATAATTAATTTTGATATTTTTTTGGGAGCACTGTACACCATTTAACTATTTATATAATACATTGATCTTGTGTTTAGATTTTTCACACGGCACTTTTTTGGGGTGGGAAATTAACTATCATTTTAGGGAACACCGTACTATTGTTTTAGCTTCTTTTTGTTTTATTAGAACAAGCAAAATGAGCTATCGTAAAAAGTAGAAAGTGTCAAATAGTAGGTGTAGAATGCTGAGATGTATTACTGTTCGTATGTTTTCTTTATTGCTACAATAGCAGCAGGAGTTAAATTAGAGTATCGATTTTATAAGATGGTTCAAGAAGTTTTTAAATGACGGGGAATTAAAAATGCAATTTGTGAAATTGAAGATGGCAAATTAATTTTACATTTGTGAATATTTTGTGCTATTTGTGAGTTCTTGTATTCTTAACACATTGGTTCGATAAATCATTTTACACATCTAAATCTCTCTAATGTATCTTTATATCATAAAGCATCTCATCTTTGTGCAGCTTCCTCTATGACGCACCCTCTGGCGGGGCGGCCGACAGAGGGGGAGAGCCGGGACAAGTGTACCGGACCCAGAGGCTGTGGTGGGCCCTGTCAGCTGGTACTGGAAGGGCCCAACTTCTGCTTCCTGCTACCGGGCCTCTGGTTGCCTTGCCGGGTCTCAGCTGTCCCCAGCTGCTGCCTCTTCCCACGCCCAGCCTCTCTCTCCCGCAGGTGCGCGCTGGAAGCTGGGTGCATCCGGAAGTCGCGGTCAGCTTTCGGCACGCACCACTGGGGAGAGCCATGAGCTGGGACCTGGAGGCAGCAACCAGAAGTAAGTGGGGGGGGGGGGGGGTGGTAATTGTATCTGGGGGGCTATAGTGGTGTCTGTAACTGGGGGGCTATAGTGGTGTCTGTATCTGGGGTGGGGGTGTAGTGGTGTCTGGATCTGGAGGGGTAGTAGTGGTGTTTGTATCTGGGGGGTGTAGTGGTTTCTGTATTTAGGGGGGTAGTTTTGTTTTGTATTGGGAGGGGGTCTTGTGTGTGTTTATAGGGGGGGTAATTATTGTGTGTGTGTGTGTGTGGGGGGGTTGTATTTGGTATTGGGGGGAATTGTGTGTGTGGCCAGGGGAGGGGGAAATGAGTGAGCAGGATTGAGTGAGAGGGGGTTAATTGAGTGATAGCAAAGGGGGGGGGAGAGTGAGAGGAGAGGGCGTGTGGAGAGGGAGAGTGAGTGAGAGATAGGGGGGGAGAGAAATACAGGTATGAAAGGGATGGGCTTGGAAGGCTGCCCTCACGGGGGGTGGAAGGGGGCGGGTGCGGCGCCAACATAGGGGGTGGTAACAGGGGGGGGGGGAGAAGCGTTGGTGAAACTAGTCCTGGGCCCCAGGAAATCTGTCAGCGGCCCTGCCCTCTTGTCTCGGATGGACAGTAGATCTTCTCCCCCAGTGAGGGGAGGTACCAATGTGACAGCACATGCAGCAGGTAGCCGCAGCAGGTAAAAGGCATGCGAGCTGGTAAATGGGGACAAAATAAGCAGAACATGCTAAGGTTGATGGATGAAGGCAAAGATCGTTAGTTAGGAAGGCTGAAGTGGAGCCTAGTGTGGCTCGAAACAAGCGGAGAGACTGCAAGATGATGGAGCGGAACCTCCCAGACAGAAATGGAGAGGAGAGGGTGGGGCAGATAAGAGTTACCAAGGAAAAGGCATCATGGTGACATGTAGAGAAATGGGAAGAGACACCATAAACAGGAGAGAAGTTACCCAGAGAGAAATCTACAAAACAAATCCACGAAGAGAAAGGAGAGACATACCTCTCAAGTTTCTGAGAGATGGAGAGAATCTAGGGTAACTGGGTAGATAGTTGAGAGACAGACAGAAGCTGAAAGAGACATGGAAGAAACGAGAGAGACAGGGACAATTGAAAAAGAAAGTAGTTGAGACAGATGAAGAGAACACAATAGGTAAAGGCATGGAGAGAATTCCCAAAAAGTATACAAAGGCACGAAAAGAAAGAACGATGAAGTATTGCACTGCACCATTTTCTGCTTGCATTTAGGCCAAATGTAAGTGTTATGGTGTTTCCCCCCTCTCTGGGAGATTCTGCCATTGCACAGTGTGGTGCATACCTGCTGGCTCACAGTAGATCTGAGTCTCCTGCGGTGTTGTGGAGAAGAACAGGACAGGCTTCTGGGGTAGTAACTGATTATTTCTCACGGTGACAGCGTCTCCATCTCTTGCAGGCACCAGGGATGTGGGACAATCCCTGCAGGAGAACTTCTTTCCCCTCCCCCTGATAGATTGTAATCTCAGGCAGGAAGATATCTTTGAACAGGATCACTTTATTGGTTACACTGCAAATAATTAGCATACACAGCCTCAGACAGTTCTTCTTGGGGCTTCACCCTCAGGATGTACCCTGGTCATCCACTCCAGGCCAAGGGGCACTGAAGCAGTCCTTGCTCTTCCCTTACTCCCTCGTGGAGTAAGGGGAATAGTCTCCCATCCACTCGCCTATGAGAGGGAACACAAATTGTGTTATGGGTAGACCAGCCTCTCTCAAGCAGGTAGAGGCACTGACTAAATTTGGCAGTGCAGCTCTTTAAGTACAAAGGACGTACAGGTACCAGGTCTGAGTCCGTGATTGGACACACACAGGCTTAGTCGCACCGCCTCTCCTGTGACTCACTGAAGCTGCTGTGCGTGGGGGAAACCCATGATAACTCCTGGCAGCCTGTTCTTACCAGGGCTTACTGACAGGAGGGGGCAGACTGGTAGCCCAGGAAACCAGTCCTGGCTACATAAGGAAGAGTTTGACTTCAAACCTGGCAGATATTTTGTTGACACTTGTACAAGGTGAAAAAATGCGCCTTGTAACTCCTCCCTATCATATTGGCACTCCTCAAAATGCAAAATGCAAGCAAGAATTTGTGCAAAGTTCCTTAGTAAGATTAAAATTCATACTGTTTGCACTACGTTTGTGCCAAAATTGCTGTGATACATCACTTCCCTGGCGAAAATCTTTACGAAAAACAGCTACAGAGACATGCAGAGATATTAAAAAGTGACATTGACAGACACTGCAAGAGAGGTATGAACAGAAACCATAGGACGGCATTGAGAAGAGAGGCATAACAAGATAGCAGACAGATCAGAAATCAATTTAGTGAAACAAGAAAGGAGGGAGAGCCATGTGGAGGAGGTACTGAAATATGACGAAAATGAAGGTCCTTATCGAATACGGTGAAAAGCAGGGTATAACACAGGCAAGGGTGCCTTGCACGTCCATTCAAGGAAACAGAAGAGAATGCAATCATTACCCTGTTTCTCATCACATTGAAAGACAAGGAGACAGTAGACAAGTGATACAGAGAAACTGGAGAGATGACAGGAACGTAGGAAGAGAAAGGGAAAGAGATGCCAGGGGAAATGAAAATAAAAAAGTTGGAACGAGAGGAGAAAGATATTGCAGATGAAGAGAAGCAAAAGGAATACATCAGGAAAACTAAAGGGGGCCAATGTGACAGACATACGTAGAGACGTGAAAGAAGACTAAGTAAATGGGAACAGACTATACACAAAGAGGCTACATTAGGGTATTAGGAGAGTACACAGAGAGGGGTAGCTTCCTATTCAATATGCTATGAAGTATTTTGCTCATATCCAGGGCGTACAAATCATTGTGACATCTTAACCTACTGCTTTGTATATTTTCACCTGCCAAGGGGATTTCTTGCCTATCTCCTTTAGATCATGGAAATGTAGGGATTGTGCCTAAGGACTGGCACACGTAGAGGTTAAGTTTTATTAACCATCTTCGCTCTCGCTCAACAACATCCACAACCTGTGCTGTATGTGGAAAGGTAAGCAAGGCCTTAGTATGGGCTAGTATTTGTCAAAGGAAATCCATACAATGGAGATGTAAGTTACTGAAATCAAGAAGAATTTGAAAATGACAAATACATTCCCAACAGGATTGCTAATTTGCAGGCAGTTGGGGTAAAACAGTAAGTCCCAGATCTACAAACGAGTGCTTAGCTTTAGCACGCCTTTACTCCTACTCATATCATTGGGAGTTAAGGAGTGCTAAATAGGGTGACTATACGTCCCAGGATTTTCATTAAACGTCCCGGTGACCCGACAATTTTCTCAAAATCATTCCGGATTTTAGCTTTCCCCTGTTTTTAATGGCAACGACAGGGGAGGATCGCCGTGGCAGAGGAGGATGGGGATGCCCATCCTACACAGAAGTCAGTCACAACTTCCGGTCTCTTCTCCGCAGGTGGGGACATTTAACTGAGTGTGGGAGGGTGATGGGGGGGGGGGGTGAAGAGAATGGGGAGAGACAATCAGTGACATAACTACACAGTAAGGGGCCCCTGGACACAAAATTAGGTAGGCCCTTCGATTCTGCGGGTTGCTTTTTTTCCTCCTGCCGGACTCTCTGTGCCGTGGGTGGTGCTTGCTGGCAGACAGGCGAGCTCCCAGGGGCTCACTCTAGAGGTGCACACTTCTGTAAGTCTGTTAAGTAGCGGTGCAGCGGCATCCCACATCACCGGGGGAACCTGGAAATGTTTCAAATGCAGCTCAGCGGAGGAAATGAGACAGAGCTGGTGCACTCTCTCTTACACTTCTTCTCTCGGAACCCAGTCCATTGTAAGACAGAGCGCACCAGCTCTATCTCGTATCCTCTCCTGAACTGCATTTGAACCATCTCCAGGTCCCCGTGTTCACGTGGGTTGCTGCTCTGCCGCTGCTTATGAGTCGAGAGCAACGGTCCCGAGCTAAGGTCATGGCCCAGGCGACAGTTACACCACTGGAGAAAATATAGGGATATAAAATGGGAACGGGGGGGGGGGGGGGGTGGGAGTGAGAGGGAGGGAGAGTGTGGGTGAGATATAATGGGAAGGGGGAAGAGAGAGAATGGGGTGAGAGAAAATGGGGGGGGGAGAGATAATGGCGGAGAGTGCGTGTGTGAGAGAGGGGGGGATGAGAGAGAGGGCAATGAGAGTTTGTGATATGTTAGGAAACAGAAATAATCAATAATACAGCATAAATGGGAACACTATTAGACAAATACCATTATAATATTTATTTGGAAGTGATGTCATTTGTTTTATAAATAACTTTTTATATTTCTAATTTTGAAAATCTGGTCACCCTTGTGCTACAGCTTAGCACCCTTTTGTGTATCTGGGCCTAAGGCATGAATTCTACAGTACAGTACAGGCATACCTCGGTTTAAGGACACTCACTTTAAGTACACTCGCGAGTAATGACATATCGCTCAATAGACAAACAGCAACTCACGCATGCGCCTGTCAGCACGTCCTGAACAGCAATACCGGCTCCCTACCTGTACCGAAGCTGTGCGCAAGCGGGGAGACTATAGAGCCTGTTACAGATACGTTATTTACATCAGTTATGCATGTATATGATGATTGCAGTACAGTACTTGCATCGATAAGTGGGAAAAAGGTAGTGCTTCACTTTAAGTACATTTTCGCTTTACATACATGCTCCGGCCCCATCGCGTTTGTTAATGTGGGGTATGCCTGTATATACTCTGAAGTAGCCCATTGAATTCAATGTGGATTTTTGGATGAAAACAGCCCGAATGGCTGCTTTGGAGTATATACTGTCGTGGCCGAGTTTATTCTAACATTTACCCGGTCTCGGCCGCGACAGATACCGGGCGCGCGCCGAGGTGTCCCGTGCGTGCGCCGGAGCCTCGGAGGATCGGTCCTCCGATCGAGGCATCTCCCTCCCCTCTCCGGGTCCCCCGGAGCCCCCCACCGCCATCCCCCACATCTCGGGACACCAGGGCTCCCTTCGGGGATTCTCACAGGGACTGGTTTTCTCTAATACTTGAAACTAGTCTTTGTTCACATATGGTTAAACTAAAAAAAAGAAGACAAAATTATTTTTTAAGGTGCTACAAATATGTAATTTATTTATCGTCTTCACAAGGATTGTCGGTTGGTTTCACATCTCCTCCCCCACCATCACCTCCTCCGTCCCCTCCTCCATCTCCCCCGTCACCTCCTCCTCCATCTCCCCCATCACCTCCATCTCCCGGATCGCCTCCTCCGCCATCTCCCCCATCGCCTCCCCCTCCATCTCCCCCATCGCCTCCCCCACCATCTCCACCTCCCTCCCCCCCATTTCCTGGACAACTATGTGCTGGCTGAATAAGGATCTTACTTGCCTGGCAGTCCCCTGGGCACAGCTGGTGCCAGTAAATGCCAGTACCAGTGTTCAAGTTGACATACCTGCAGTTGTCATACCACCAGCCGCCCCCTCCAACGTATGCACAGTTCGCCCCGGACAAGTCATTATCCTGGTCATGTGTGGAGAACCTCATGTTATCATGTCCTGCATGGAGTTCCCCAGAAGTCATGGCATCGCCGGCGTTGCCCGAATATCGGCCCAACCTAAGTCGATAACAACTAAGCTCCCCCTCAAGTGTGAAAGAGTCATAGTTAGCTGTGCGTTCAGTTCCAGCTGCAGCAAGCAGTTTAAAGCGTATCCGGTGCATCTGGTGGGTAGTCAACAGGTGGACAGGGTCATTACCCAACCAATGGTCACCTTGCAGGTCTCCAAAGCCTCTCTTATAACTCTCCCATGGGGCATCCCATTGCTTTGAGTTCTTTTTACAGTTCTTCTGGATCACTGTCCATCCCCCGTCTGGGCCTCCTAACTCACAGTATACCACGAATCGCCTCCCTGGCACTGGCTCCACCACATACAGACCACTGCGACCCTCCTTTAGTACAGTGCAGCTGTCTGGGTAAACGTTTCCTGTGAAGCCAAAAACTAGAGGTCACCTACTGGAAAATACAAAAGCCGTGGCAGTTCCCTCACACATCTCGCTCACATTTACAGGATAATGGCCTAATAGTCCTCACACTTCCAGGGAGAACCTTTTCTGTACATATGCCGTGTAAATCAATAGGCAGAGTTGCCCAGTTCACAATTGTCTATGCTTGTTTGATGTGGAGATGTCTAGTTAGTGCGATGTTTACAGCTATTTAGATGGTAAACTCTTCAGGACAGAAATGATTCTCACTGCAGGCAAAAGTTGACAGTGGTACTATCTGTGTTCCTGATGTTCCTGCAGGAATACCGAATGAAAGAGAGCTACGTCTGATCTATGTGAAAGAGGGGATGAGTGGAAAATCTGCTTAATGTCTGTATGGGAAGCTGAAGGCTACAAATATGTGATCCAGGTGTTTTTGCAAAGAGAACAAGAGTGATGTGTGAGAAAGAGGAGATGTACTGTAACTATATCTGATTACTTGCTGAATTTGAGAAGTGTATGTTCCTGATGTTTTTGTAGAAGGAGGGAGCGAGAGATATGCGTATATGCTGGAGACTGGTAATATAGTGTACCTGCATATAACACTGATTCAATGGCAGTGGGTGAAATGGGTATATACTACTGGGAGAGGAAAGGACTGTCCCTGTTAAATGGTGTAGTTGTGACTCACCGCTGTTTCCGGTCTGGTAGTTGAGGATTTCTTCTACGTGTATTCCCTTTAACAAATGACTGTTTTCAATATTGATCACTGAAGACTTCTCCAGCAAGGTTCCATATACAGTGCTTAGGGCCCCTCCAACCAAAAGGAGCCATGACAGAGACCAATGCTCACCTTGAATCCCTGCAGAGATCAAGAGATTTAGTGATAAAATAATCCTTTGGAGGTCTTTGTATTCCCAAAACGGTGAGGCCATGAGATAATATGGCACAGAATTCTGAGGCTTTAATTCCTTGTGATGATCACCTAGGTCACGGGTGGCCAACTCCAGTCCTCAAGGGCCCCCACTATGTCAGGTTTTAAGGATATTCCTGCTTCAGCACAGGTGGCTCATTCAAAATGATTGAGCCATCTGTGCTGAAGCAGGGATATCCCTAATACCTGGCATGCTGGTGGCCCTTCAGGACTGGAGTTGTCCACCCCTGACATAGACCCTCCGGCTGTAAAGGTGACAGCCTTTGTAACCACTAAGGTGCCTATCCTTAGAGATGATAGACTATATTTCCGGAGTGTTCAGATTTACATGTGTGCCCTACGGCAAATTACATGCATTATCCAGTGATCAAGGTCTTTGGATGTCCAAAGATACAATTTGTGTATTGCATCCGGTACAAACAATTTCTTCAATGTGCAGGTCTCCTCTAAGACAGAGGTACAAAGTAGAGCTCTACTCACAAGTTCATAATGACGGTCTCCATTTAATGTGACCGCCAAGAACAGTGGAACAACAAAGTTTCAGGTCCCATATGGACCTTTAATTGGGTCATCAGTTTCACCTGATGAAAGGTAAATATGGGACCTGAAACGTTGCCTTTCCACTGTTCTTGGCTGTCACATTAAATGGAGACCGTCATTAAGAACGTGTGAGCAGGGCTTTACTTTCTATCTCTGTCTTAGAGGAGACCTGCACTTTGAAGAAATTGTTTGCCTATTTTATGTTGGCTGCACAAACAGGATTCTTTTTACCTGAAACTGTTCCCCCGCACTTTGGAATTGTATTTTACATTATGTGCACACAACAAAATAAAGCAAAACAGCACCAAAACATCACCCATGTAATCTATAAAGTGTGAAACAAGAGGTGATGGCAAAGTAAACACTAAACACTTCTATCAATTAGTTAATCAAGTTTTGTCTATTAATAAACCTTAAACGTCCCCTATGTTGATGCTGCTAGAGAAAGGTCCCACGGCCCCAAAAAGAGATTCTCGAAAAAAAGAAAAAAAAAACAGCGCAACCTCCAAAAATGAAGGAAGAGAAAAAGATAATAATAATAATAATAATAATAATAATAATAATAATAATAAGTAGTGTAGTATATTAAGCAAAAAAGGGAAAAAATTAAAACGTGAATGGGAGGGACTTTCCTGCATTTGCTCTGCATCGCTTCCAGCATAAAATGATACAAAGTCTTTTCAATTTGGTAAAAGTGTGAGTGTAATTGAGCTAATTTCCATTTATTTAATATAGTTTTTACATACTATACCATGAGTGTTTATCTCTTTTTTTATCCCACTAAACTCTGATTTGAGGATCTTCCTTCCAAACGTGGACCTCTGAAACGGGAGTGCCGCTATTATTTCACTGCCTTTATCTCACTCCCCCCCACCACTTTTTTGCTTAATATTCTATACTATATTATTGTCTTTTTAATTCTCCTAATTTTGGGGCGGTTGTGCTGGTTTATTTTCTTTCTTTTTTGAGTATTACATTAAGTGCCTAGCTTTAAAGGTAAAACAGGTACCCCTGAAACTTTCAGGCATGGAGGTGACGGGCTACAGGATGTATCCCTGAACTGCCCAGCATTAAGAGTGGCAGACTGCATATACCATAACCATCCTGTCCTAGAGATAAAGTGCTGCCTGTCCCTGAATTCTAGGGCCATGCAACCCTGAAGGTGCCTGGCTGTATATCACTAGGTTATTGTCACACAGGTGCCAGGCCCTATATTTTTTAATATGATACAAAAGCAGCTCATATGAGCGTCTTACCCATCCTGGTCCAAGCAGTGTTGGGCTCTATATCTCACCCATCTACCAGTCTTCTTTATAAAGTTCATGCATAGGGAGGGGCTTTACCTACACCATAGGCACAGCTGTCACCAAGAGATACATGATGTTTGATAAGTAGGTGTGAGACACAAGGTAAAGTTTGACAAAGAGAAATATCTATCTAGTTTACATGAAGATATGAGTGGGATTGGATATGGCTGTGCAGAGCAATGATTCAGCTGCAATAAAATAGTGAGAGAAGAGCCAAGCCAAACAAAGGTACTGTATGCATTAAATAGTGCACAGCAAATAAAAATTGTGAGCACATTCACATGTTTCAGACAGGTCTGCAACCCTTCTTTTCCCCATTATCTCTTAGCAAAAAGTGCTTCCACTGCAATTAGGGATTCTGGGAAATGTATGCATGTATGTATGTATGCATTTATCTCTTTATTTAAATAGCGCCATTCATGTACATAGCGCTTGCCAAGGGGAGACTCCTGGAGCGGGTAGGACCTTGGTGGCCAGAACAGCGGGGAGCAGGCAAGGATTGTTGGGGTCACAAGCAGGGTTCGGTGACAGGCAGCAAGCAGGATCGTCATGGTCACAAGCAGGGTTCGGTGGCAGGCATCAAGCAGGATCGTCGTGGTCACAAACAGGGTCGGCAACAGGAAGGGAGGAGCATGGCAAGACTGGGACTGGCAAGACTGGGACTTGCTAGCAGGAAACAGACTGGGGGAATCTAGTTTAATAGCAAGAGCCTCTAATAAGCCTCTAATAAGTAATCAGGACTACAGGATACAGGGAACAGGTCAGGTCAGATCAGGGCAGCAGCAGAAAGAATCAAGATCACCAAACAAAGGCAATGGAGGAACAGGAACTATAAGGACAGAGGACAGGAGCAACAAGAGAGAAAGTCAGAGGAACCCCAGAGCAAACAGAAACCAGCAGCACACCCGGTGGACAGAGAAAGGAACTATGGCTAGAGCAGGATGTCTAGGAGACCCTTAGTCTGAGACCCCACTGCAAGCACCTGCACGTCCACCTTGCGACCTGGCGGCGCGTGCAGAGTGCTATACCGTGATCTGCGCTCTGCAGGCGGCGTTCTGAGGCGCGAGGGACGTGGCCAAAACAGGCTGTGGGCACAGCCATGATGAGGGGGCGGGGCCATGATGCCAGCCAAACTAAACAAAACAAAAAACCATGACACACACACTTCTCCCCCCCTCCCCCATAGAGCCAACGATGGTTGTACAAGGAGTCCGAATGTTGTTACTTTGCATAACAGAAACTGAGCCGGCCAAACTAAAAAAAAAACATACCACACACATACGGAGCTCAGCAGACTTCTCCATCTCTCCTCCACGTCCCCCCGTTCCCGCTCCCGTGACACACAAGGAGCTTAGCAGACCTCTTCTCCTCCCTCCTCCTCTCCCCCCGCTCCCTCGCCTCTCTGATTGACTCCCTGCCACACCACATGACACGTTGCCGCTCGGGATCACAAACTGGCTGTAGCCCCTGCCGGCTGACGCGTCACAGTGCGCAGTGAGCCTGGGAGCGCGGAGGGACTGGGGACAACCAGGGAGAAGGTAAGGGGCTGGTGAGAGCTGCACGCACGGCCGCAAGCGCCGCCGGCTGCACTGGGGACCTAGCCTTGCATTACTCCCCCTCTCAAGAGCGTTCTCCGGATGATCCTCCAGGCTCTTCCCGGAGGCCTTGATGAAAGGCGGACTCAGGGTGACCCACCTCTGGTGGTTTGTTGACGAGTAAAATACTTGCCCAAACCACGACGGCGCAGGAACCAGTAACCGGTACATCTGGCGTCGCAAGGAACTTCCTGATGGTTGCGTTTAACTTAAATGCAGGGGCATGGACATCAGGAACACAGGCACCAGGTTCTGCACACGAGTCAGTGGGGACACTGAGCTCACTCTCCGTGGTCTCTCCTTGTGACCAACATATCTCTTTTAGTTTTGGAATCTCTTTCTCCAACGTCATCTTCTCAGACATCAGTTTAGCTAACAAATGACACAATCCTTTAAGATACACAAGGGCCTGCTGCGGAGCTTGAGCAGCATGCCCAAGACTACTAGATGGGTATGGGTGATTGAAGCCACGTTCACACATATATTGTGTTTATATTTGATATTATGGATATGTTTGTTATTGTGAGTCGTGTATTATGTGGTCTTGTTCGTTTTTATCACATAGGAGATGATTTTATGCCAATTAATGTGATCTCTGGACTAAATTGGAAGAAGGTTGCCAGTATATAAGGGGCACCCCTCAGAGAGTATGGATACACCCCCTGAGGAAGCATCGTTTACGCGAAATGCGTTGAGGTATTCATTGCCATTGTCCTTGTACCCTCCCTTACCCATCTAGTAGTCTTGGGTGTGCTGCTCGAGCTCTGCGGCAGGCCCTTGTGTGGTCTTAAAGGATTGTGTCATCTGTTAGCCCCTAATCGATGTCGATGTGGAGGGGTGCTGACTACCACCTACTATTTGGAACCATCTTCCATCTGGTCACCTGAGGGATATGGGGAGTGTGCCTTTTTTTTGATGCAACACTGCCTACTGATGTAAGAGCTGTACTTTTATATATATTGCGTATAAAGTTAGTGTTATTGCTTGAATTGTTTCTTCTTTGCGCTTCTCTTTTTTGTTTCTATGTATCTAATTGGCCTCGGTGGATCGCGGGAGAGAGTGGGAGCAGCAGAAAAACTTATCTTGGATAAACAGGGGATTCCCTACCAGCGCGGTCTCATCTGTACTTTTGGACGTGTGCTTCTATTGCAGCCAGGGAGTCTGGGTAATGATATGCAAATGAATGCGTCACTTTTTGCTTCTTATCCACTTTAATGTGGATCCCTTTAAAGGAACAATCCGTGCCGTTTTGTTTCTTTTCTTTCATTTTTGTATTTAGGATTGAAGCAGAGGGTTTGTGGAGCGGAACCCCTTTCGATTCAGCTTCGGGGACCTCCTGATTCCATAGATACTTAGCTCCGAAGGTGGTGCCGATACATCTCTACAGGTTTCTGCTTTTTAATGCTCCCGCGTCCCGCTCCTATGGCCAATAGGATGCCACACCGGGTGACGTCACGGCTTTCTATTGGCCTGCAACCCGCAGGAGCGTTGAAAATCCGCCATAATGTGAACCTTATATGCGAGCTGGACTGGCTACCGGCACCCCCTACGGAGGTCTATATCTTCGGAAGCAGGGGATCCCCGGAGCTGAAATTAATGGGGTTCAGCACCAGGAGCCTTCTGCTTCAATCCTGTATAACAACAATAAACGTCTTGGATTGCCTCTTTAAGCTTATGACTGCCGCATTGCACAACGTTTACAGCACAGCCTGGGTTACAGAAGTGCATGGCCAACAAACCTACTCAAAGACAGCTGTTTTCACCTTTTGGGTCTCATCAGTGTGAGGTTGGTTGCTGGACTTGCATTGTGATGCTGGTTACGGTTAATACCAGGTACAAACAATTCCTTCAAAGTGCAGGTCTCCTCTAAGACAGAAATACAAAGTACAGCCCTACTCACACGTTCATAATGACGGTCTCCATTTAATGTGACCGCCAAGAACAGTGGAAATACAAAGTTTCAGGTCCCATATGGACCTTTCATCAGGTTCATATGGACCTGAAACGTTGTATTTCCACAGTTCTTGGCTTTCACATTAAATGGAGACCGTCATTATGAACTTGCGAGTAGACCTCTACTTTGTATCTGTCTTTGAGGAGACCTGCACATTGAAGATATTGTTTGTCTGTGTTGTGTTGGCTGCACAAGCAGGTTTCTCCTCGCCTGAGGCGGTTTCCCCGCACTCTTTGAATTAATACCAGGTACACAAACAAGTAATGCTAAGTAAAAAAAGAGAGTAGCAAAAAAGACTGGTTTGGGGATTTTTATCTGACATATAGTAAGTGTCCTTTATCATTACTATACTCTGTGGAGGGTTTTTATCAATTTTTTTACTCCCCTCACCCCCTTCCCCCCCCCAAAAAAAAGAGTAGTGTTAGTTAGAGCCACACAGTACCATCACATGTGGATTAATGCCTATAATTAACAGTCTGTCTTTCTGGAGCACACCTGGTTTAGTTCGACACACCTATTAATAGGGTGCAATCTCCCTGTAATTCTAAGTCCAGCACCTGCTATGTGCTATGACTCTTGGTTATCTTATCTGCAGATTCCTCCTCTTAAGCAAACAGATCTGTCCTAAACTAGAAGATTACCCATGACCTGAACTGGATATAACCTGATGTCACGTGTGTGCCCGTTGTACCTGAGCCTGTGCATTTCTGTCCCTTTGTGTATCCATGTTTATGAGTTCCTGCGCATGTGTACACTATATCTGCAGACTTGAGTGTCTGTATACCCTGTTTTTTTTTTCCAGCTTTGTGTATGTTGCCTTTTGGTTTGTGTGTTAGTGTGTCATTCTGTGTGTGACTAAGGGGGTTATTCATTAACCTGAAATAAGTGCCCTGGTCGGCACTATCACAGTTTAACGAATAACCCAGTGCATCACTGACATTTAGAAGTTTTTTTACTAGTGTGTTTAATGGTTGCTCCGTCTTCATCCATCTTTGGCTGTCCACCTGCACGTTGCTCTGGTTATGTTCGTGCGTCTGTTTCCTTGTATGTGCTTCTGTATGCTCGCAAAAGAGAAAAAGGGGGAGCACAGGTTGAGGTATATTAAATGGACACAAATGATCCAGCTCGGGAGTGTAAGTTCCCGGGCTAACAAACGTGGGGACAATAAAGTGTGTGATAACGTAAACACTTACACGGCCTTGTGTAAATGCTGTCACATCAAGGTTTCTTTTCTTTCTTTCTTCTGGGTTCTCCTGGTGCGAAGTTTCTTTTCTTCGGGTCTTGATGATGGATTCTTCAGATGTCCGGCTACTGTTAAATGCGAAGTTCCCCTCCAAATAAATGGACAACACAAATTTATTAAGGGACAATACAGTTCAAATGAACAATGATTAAATATAAATGCTAAGGGGAGTATATATAAAAAGCAGAAAAAATGCTGCAAACACTCACACGGGCAGAGGTGAGTGCAATCTTGAGGGAGGTATCTCTATTCTCTCCGCATCCAAAAAACACAAATACAAGGGATACTCCTGTTAAAATAAAGGGGATGAAGGTTAGATGGATAAGAGGATGAAATTACAATACTCACACGGCCACGTGTGAGCTCACACGTAGAAAGGTATCTTTTCTTTCAATCCACAAAGTGAAGTAAAATAGTTCCTCCTTGTGCTTGCACCAAGTCACAAAAGCACTTGGAAACGGAGTTCAAACAACGTATAGGCTTTATTAAAAAAACATAAAAAATGGAAAAAAGCCCTTAGGTCTAACACCACAGGGGCTGTAGATTAAAAATTGCCAGCCGGTCTTTAGGAGATCGATTGCAGGGCGCATGGTGCACAGCTCACTCAACCCGCGTCCGGGTATGGTGCTTGGCTCCTTTGTCCTGCTCCTTGACGGTGGCCTCACTGGTTCACAAGGCTTAGAGTTTTGAACAACGCATTTCGCCGTTTCTTAGGCTTCCTCAGGTTCCGTAGACTTTTGAGTCATAGGAAGAGACTAAGAAGCAGATGGGAACCTTGTAGGATTCATAAGGTTATGTTGTTCTGATAAGAACAAGTGATTCCCCCTTTATATCACAGTTTTTTGGGTAGTGCCCGGGTATCTCTCTTTGCTTCTGTATGGTCGGTCTGTACAGCTGTCTGGGCTCATTCCTTCCCTATTATGTGTATATGGCCATGGTTCTCTATCCAAGTAAGCCCCAGTACTAAGATGGAAACCTGATGTACCTTTCAATGGATCTTTCCTTGTTAAACGTCATGTAAATATACGATCAGGCACCTTAATGTGTGTGCCTTTTATGTATGCCTGAGGTTGTGAGGAACATGATGCCAAGTAAGCTCGTAAAGCTTCCTTCTTTTATTTAATTCATACATGTGGGAACACAGAATGAGCGACGTCGTTTCGGGCTGAAAAACCTCCTTTTCGTCAGGTGTAGACGTTTATTCCCCCCCGAAACTTTGTGTGTTGCTCATCCTGTCTTCCGCACTTTGGGATTAAATAATGGAAGCGTTACAAGTTTATTTGCCACCATATTCCCGAGTGCAGCGGTTTTTCCTCGTCACCTGCGAGAATCTTTGAGAGTACACACAGGAGCAAGCTTGGCTCTAGGATCCGGACAAAAGAGCCAGCACAAGCAAGTACATGATACAGAGGTGAGTGCGCCAGAATGATCTTATGTTTGACACTTTATGTTGCCTGTTTGTGATTGTCTGTCTTTGTGTAGTTGGGTACTTACAGTATATGGTGATGTGTACTTTTGTGTGTATCTGCTTGAGCATGTACATCACACCCTACAACTGTTCCTATTTAGCGGGTTCTGTACCTGTTTTTTTATGCCCTGCACCTATTGAATTCAGCTGTGCTTGTATGTATTGCACCTATTTCTGCTAGTGGCTGAAACTTCAGCTAATAAAAGCAGCCAGGAGATTGATAACAGTGTGTGTGAATACTGTAAATCCATAAATACTGTACACATCATTTATAATACAGCTCTTTTTCTCCCAATGGGACTCAAAGTGTTCCACAATTACAATATGCGGTACACAGCACATGGGAATTTATACACAGTCTGTATCACAGATGATCTTACAATCTATGTATTTGGTGTCTGAGGCACAGGGAGATCAAGTGACTTGCCCAAGGTCACAAGGGGCTGACACCAGGAATCAAACCAGGTTCCCCTGATTCAAACTCCGTGTCATTACTCACTGAGCCATTCCTCCTGACCTTGGCATATAGTCAATTGTTCCCTGTCATTGCACCTCCTCTGGAGGCGTCACATGCCTCGAAGTCCCTCTATCCCACATTACCACTGCATATAAAGCAGCAGATTAGCCCCATGGAGAGAAAAGGCGGTGCACAGCAAAGGGAAAAAGTGGTTCAGCACAACCAAAAATGGTTAAAAACGATTTATTGGAAGGATGACATGGGAGGCATCAGGGTAAAGGGCATAACAAACTCTAATGTGTTTTGGGCACATCCTTTGTCAAAGAGTATACTTTATATGTCATCCTTCCAGTAAATCCCTTTTAACCATTTTTTGGTTGTGCTGAACTCCACTTTTTCCCTTTGCTGTGCACCGCCTTTTCTCTCCATGGGGCTAATCTGCTGTTTCCCTTTGGCTGGAAGCACGCCCTGGAGTCAAGAACCGACTGAGTCAGTATATTCTGGCACCGTTGTCACACTTACTTCACACACTCCAACTAGTTTCTCCTATAAGGGCTGTTATATAGTGGCCGCGTGTGCTGCGCCATGCGCGCGGCACTTATAATTGGCTGAGGTTAGTCAGCCTTTCTATAATAGGGCCGCGCACGCACGGCAGTGAGCATGGAGCCGGCCGACAGGGGAGAAGACGGGGAATAGAATGATTTTGCGCCACAGCACCTTTGAATTTGTCGCCATTTGGATGAAACGCGACCGCGAGGAGCAGGAGAGTTTGCGGTGCCGTCAATACTGTGACGGGCGCTTTTGCGCATGACCGGACTGCCTAACATCAAGACAGTGATCTCCTACCCCTGTTATCGCGTGGAGGGACGCGTTCTCCATTCCTTTACCATCAGCACGCAGCGAATTCTGGAAATCCACCTGAAAGCTGTGCCGTTGAGAGAACCAGCCACTGTGAGAGGGGATACTCTCTAAAATATCCACTGCGGTTTTATAATTTGGCTTCGGTAAGCGGGCGATTCGGACGGATATCGATTGGGTCCTTTAATTGTGCTTAATTGTTGTGTATGTTTTTATACTATATTAAATCCATCATTTTTAGTCCACTGTGTGGTTCAGCAACACTATTTTTTGCCAGTTTTTGTCTGTTTGTTTGTTGGTTTTTTGTCTATTTGTCATTTACATGTTTTAACAGTATTACACTATGTATTTCTTTTTCTTTTTTCATATCTGATCAACGCTGGCTGAGATCACCCATCAATCCCATCCGGTTGTATTTTTATTGTACTTGTATATCTATACTTTCATCGATTGCAAATTGTGTTTAGCGCCATTGATACCATTTTAGTTACACACACACACACACACACACACACACACACACACACACACACACACACACACACACACACACACACACACACACACACACACACACACACACACACACACACACACACACACACACACACACACACACACAGTACCTTCTCAGCTCACAGCATACAAACAAAAAGCATGCGGCATGTGCACGCGCGTTCGCACTGGCACGCCCGCGTATGGCCGCGCACACTCTATAACAAGCTTAAGTGTGTTGGTGAAAGGGTTAGAATAGCTTTACAGGCTAAAACTTTCCCCATTAACCACAATACCACTTGGAGTTCAGCCCTCAATGTGGCATCTACTAAAATTGTGTGTGTGTTTTTCTACAAATTATATACATGATCAAGGGTGTTGCATAAATCTGTTTAATCACCATAATGCATTCTCAGATACAGACAATTTGCCTTTGCCATACTTTGTCGTGCTGTTTTTTGGATCACCAAGTCCAGTCTCTCCACTGCATATAAAGTTGACCTATTTGTATGTGCCAAATGTTGGAGGGTCTGTTAGATCATTTATGTTCTCTTGAAATTGCTGCTGCTGCTCCCGTGAGCCTTGTTTGTCAGTATCTTCATGCCATTTTCAGATCCTACAGTCCTAAAAAAAAAAAAAAAACATGATACCAGGGATGAAATAATATAGCGATAATAGATTGTCATAAAAATCCCCAAAGCCACATCATTATCACTGACTTTAAAAAAAAAGAAAAAAAATGATCATGCTGGAAATAAAAAAAGTATTATAAGACTTTAGCTCTAAATGTATGATGGAGCGACTGCTGGGTTACGGCCATGTACAGTAGCACATAAATATTTATCAATCCACATTTTTGCTTGTAGCCTTAATGTGAATGTTAGCATTTACTTAACAACATTTGACCTACACTCTGTAAGGAGACATGGTTGGTGCCAGCTAAGACAAAGGGCTTTACTGGTGCAAGAATTCCTATAAATCATATTTGATCTCCCTATTTAAGCAAGTGATCAGCAACATCGTTGCCTCCATTATGTTCTGGTTCTGTTGTTCCTTCCCACGTATTGTTTGCTATCTCCCTGCAGTAATCTATTGCACAGCTGACTTCATCCACGTCTCATCCGCTTCTTATTCAACTGCTCCTCCCAACCGGACTACTCCCTGCCCAGTCAGCCACCCTCGCCACATAACCCGTTACTAGCCGAGATAATATCATCTTGCAAAGGCAGCAAACCTTCCAGAGCACTGTGCACAAGGTGCATGGCATGAAAGCACGCTTACAATGATATAGGGCCTCATGCAGAGAGCAGCGCTATGCAGAATTGGAGAGGGGGAAATTTTTTACCTTTTTTGGAGAGTTTTTATGTCCATATGCAGAAAGGGCAGAAAACTGCCTCTCTGCATATGGAGAGTTTCAACCAGCGCTATTAGCGCTGTTGAAACTACTGGGGAAAAAATCGCGTTTTGTTTTTTTTTCCCCTCCACCGGCCGCGGAGCGCCAGCTGCTTGGTGGAGAGGGAAAATGTTGAAAATCGCGCCATTTTTTTGCCGCGAACAGCCACTAGATGGCGATCGCGGCTCTCTGCATACGGCAGAGAAAAAAACTGGAGAGATTTTAAACTCTCCAGGCGCGCGGCGAATTTGAAGGGGAAAAAAAAATAAATGGCGCTTTTTTTTAAACTTGCCGGTTTCTGCCTTTCTGAAGGCAGAATCCGCCAATTATTGCCGCTTTCCATGTTAGCGCTGCTCTCTGCATGAGGCCCTAAGTGCTTACAATGATGCACTGCTTACAATTATTAAGTGTGACCACTGTTAAGTGCTCTGTTTTACAGGTGTACTCATTTTAATTTTGAAAGGTATAAAACATCGACTTGATCAATAGACGGAAAAAACTATTGTTTTCTGCAAAATCAAGCCGGGGTTATTCTATAGACACAAACAAATATGAGTCGGTATCTCTAAAGTGAACACAACCTAAATTCACAAATTGACGTAGAAAGTGCAAAAAGGGGCTAGTTAAACCAACAACATTTTTTTTAACCCCTTTTGCTGCCAGCGAAGTAATTGCACTGCAGCTGCGAAGGAGTTAATGCAGCCCCCGGGACTGTTGCTTGTTCGTGGGGGTCTGCTTTCCGCCCCTCCCTCCTGAATTTCCTTTTCGCTCTCTCCCTTTCTCGTGCCTTTTTTCGCTCATATTCTCCGACTGGCATCTGAGGACACACCACGGAGCCAGCGGGTGCACAGAATAATGATACAGCGGATATTTATCATATCTAGAAAGCCCTGGTTTTCTGCAGCCAGTTACAGGAAATTGGAGATTCGGAAAGATTCGCCGCGCGACATTTTCATAATGGTAAGACATGTATTATAGAAAGCGCGTGCGGACACGCGCGCAATGTTGCGCGTGTTTTGTGTCTGCAGGCCAAACGATGACGTGCGTGGCTAGGAGGCGTGGCCATGATGTCACTCGGGTAGGCCTCACTGTGATTGGCTCAGTGTCCCATGGCACGGCAGCCGCTCGAAAATACACATTTCTTTGTATCTCCACCAAGCTGCTGCGCCAACGCCGTCAACAGTGGGTACACTGCGTGCGCGCGTCAACAGTGGGTACACTGTCGCAGGAAGAGAGGTATTTATAATTACCATGTGCGCGCACGCGCTTAGTATAATACAAGCCTTACTCTTGTCAGCATGCGGGGCACGGCGAAATCATCACTCATCACAGCTTATTTCTATTCCACATATCACCTGTTCCAGATTACTGATATATCATCACATGGTGAGAACAACATGTGAACAACTATGGGAGCATCAAGGGAACATTCCCCCCAACCCCACAAGCGTGTAGGATTCAGGCTGCCTTGAAACATATTGCTCTGCAGATGCAGTAATGCTGTTGAGCAGGTCTTGACGTCAAAGAACAGGGTTAAAATTGGATGTAGCATTGGGCTTCTCTGTTGGTTGTTGTATACATTTGTCACGCTGAATAGCTCTACTTTTTGACACTTATATACATATATATGTAACGGTTTTTCTGGACCCCTCCTGACCCACCCAATCTCAGATTGGCCCCTGTGGTCTAACCGGTCCCCATTACATGGATGTGTCTGGTGGTGCACCTGTTGGCTATAGGACTCCTGAGTCTCCCGCATGATGGTATTATGGGGAATGTCAGCCAGACAAGCAGCTGAGGTAGTGTGCTAGAGTCCTACCTACATACAGTGCAGCGCCTCCACCTCATCAGTATCTCTGCGTCCGCAAGGAGATGGCTCTGATGAGGAACTCCTCTGTGGTGCCTTTCTCTGTGGAGTAACTTCACACTCACACATGGGGGTTCTTTCGAATAAGGGCATCTTTATTGACGATTCAGGCAGACTGCCCCTCGCAGCAAACAGCTTAGCCGCTCATCTTGTACAGCACTCTCCTTCAGAAGAATCTGCCCTCCCAATGGAGTTGGATCACCTCTCCCCTCAGGGAGATCACCCCCTGTGCCAGGTCCCTGGACACAGTGCAGGCACTTTCTGGTGCCTGTCAGCCGTACTGCTGTAAACTTAGGATACTTGAACTTGAACCACTGTCAATCACTAGTGAACAACACAAACTTTGGGCAGTGCTGTGTCTTATATAATCTAGGGAATAGCTCCACCTCCTGTGTCACTAACAATGGACACAAGCATGTTACTACTCCTCTGATGTACATATGACACCTCACCAGGGTGTGAGGGCAAACCTCCATGATTGATGCTGGCAATCCTGTATATTTACCAGGTTTACGACTAGCATGAGAGAGAGAACGTGCGTGGCTAGGAGGCATGGCCGTGATGTCACTCGGGTAGGCCTCACTGTGATTGGCTCAGTGTCCCATGGCACGGCAGCCGCTCGAAAATACACATCCTGTATCCTGTATATTTACCAGGCTTACGGCCAGCATGAGAGAGAACTATATACCATTTTTAAACATGGCTACATTCTCCCCCTGGTGAATCCCAACGACCCGTCTGGGACCTAAATTTGTCAGATCTTCCTCCAGGCAGCACTGCAAAACACAACACATGAACAAATTTACATATACAGTTCTCATGATAGACCACATTTTACATCATAACACAACTCAACCAATGCCTGCTGACCAGCAGACCGCACTGCTCCTAAAGAGTACTCCCCAGTGTCTGCCTAATAGTAGTGCCTGGGATCTGGCTTCTTTACTTCCCGGCCAGCAATATCCTTGACCGTCACACTGTATTCCCTGGGTAGCCCACTCTCCGGCCTGTATTCCACCCTGTGCATGAACACATTGCGCCCAATGCTCCATACCCTCATTAATTGATCAATCCTCTCCTCCATCCTGTGAGCAGAGCATCCACCACCTTTGGTCAAGTTGTACTCCTCTATAGTTTCCTGTAACCATCCATGCCTCTGGTCCTCTATCTCCTGCATTAATGGTTCAGGGACATAAGGGTACTCCAACCCGTGGGATTTTTTATATTTGGTCACTATGGCCCTTTCGGCCTAGCTAGTCCTGATCAGCCTGGCGTTGCCTGCTCTACCGGGCAACACCCATGACAAAGGTTCAGCGGGTTCTACTGGGTCCCTGAATCTACCCGACCCTTTGGGATCCACCACCCCCACATTGATGTCATGCCACCTTAGCCGAAGTTCTTCCAGCCGTTCCTCCTCGGTGAACTCCCCTATTCCCCACCAGTAATCCACCACCCCTTCCCGGCGTAATATGAAATGGGTGCGATTCAGCCAGGCCTCATACCCCTCGAATTTCGGCACCCACCACCTGGTCTCTCTCTCTCTCTCTCTTGTTCTGGCACTGCTACTGTGTTCTCATTATCCTCTAGCTCTCCCCCTGAGGATATCCCCGAGGTGCCAGTAGATCTGGAGTGGGACCCTAACCTTTTGGGCCTACTAGTGACACTGACACTGGCAGTACTAGGGCACTCACTAGAACAGGACACCTGCCGTGTGTATCTTCCCCCACCCAACCCATCGTCCGATGTGAAGCACTCGCCCCAGTCCAGATTCTCCCCAGTCCGTTCTTTCGACGTGGCTCGGGACTCCCTAGACAACCCTTGGCTCGACTGGGACCCGTAGGAAAAAGTGGCAGGAGCTTTAACTATGGCCGGGGGTTGGACATATGGAAATACTACCGGCATCCGCGGGGCTACGACCCGCATCTCTTCGCTACCTTGCCCGGTGCCATCGGACTGGCCTTCCGGTTCTCCCATCTCGCTGCTCCCAGGCTTCCGCAGGGCCTGCCAGCTCTTCCCGGATCCAGGCGATCTGGTACAGCTACTTGGTCGCGAGGATGCAGCCATCTTCCATCCGGTTCCGCAGTGCCCGCCGGAAGTGATGTCATCGATCTCGCGGGACTCACCGCCGCCATCTTGGGTTGGGTTCCCCACTGGAACCTCTTCTTCCAGAACGACGTCCGCCGCCGGAAGTGATGGTTCTGCTCTCCGCTCCACTCGAGCCTGGGCTAGGCCTTCTCTCGCCATTGCCACCACCGGCGCCTGGGGAGGGCAAGGATGTCGCTTACCGCTCCGTCGGCTCGGGATGGTTCCTTCTCCCCAATCGGCTCCGCCAGTCACCACGGCTGTGGGACTCCGCCTCTCAGGTTGTCTCTGCACCGGCGACTTGAGACTTCGCTCCGCCGCGACACAGGTAAGTGCCGGTTCTTTTGCAGCACCGCTGTAGTGGTCTGCCGGTAGGCACATCACCACCGTCGTCGGGGTTGCTTGCTCCTCGTCCGAGGAATTGAACTCCGATTGAGGGAGTGGCACTCCTGTCGGGGACCGCTGGTGAGGTTCTCGGCTCTCACCTTGCGTACATGTCCCTTTCTCCTCAGGCTCCGTTTTTATCATAAGGAGCGATCCTCATGCTCTGGGATCCACGGGTTCCTTCCAGGCCGCACACAGGGCTTCAGCCGTCAGCGTGGCTGTGTCTGCTCCCGCCTCCACGGTCTGTCCGGGCACAAAAGGTTGTATGGCCCATAAGTAATGGATGCCACATTGAGGGCATCTGGACGTGGTGCTGACCCCACCACCCGGCAGCCTGCACTGCATACACAGGCATTTGACAGTCTCTTTACCACCCGCCGTGAGCACCAGGAAGCCTCCTGGAGCCGAATAGGGGTGGGCAGAGATGTCCGTTTCTTCGTTCGCTTTGCCAGCCATGTTGATAACAGGAGACACTTTTAGCAGAGGTCTTTCCTGTTCTCCAGCTCCTCGCAACTGAAGGGCAGGGGCTGGTTTAGTAACTCCTCCCTCTTCTAGCTCCATCCTCATTTGGCACAGCTGGAAACCACTCCCCCTGGTTGAGATTAGGGGAGGGTTCCACAAGTTCACAGG
>NC_134485.1:86105709-86112475 GCF_040206685.1 Ascaphus truei
GGATGCTCACGCACACTCACACCATCCCCTGCAGAGCTGGGGCCGCTATTCCGGGAGGCTGCAGTGGGCCGGGCCCGAACAGGTACCGGGGGGGGGACTCACACTACCCACTACCCACTGCAGAGCTGGAGCGGGAGGCTGCGGTGGACCGGCGCCGCCAGCGCCATGTCGGGCTGCCGGGTCCCAGATCTATTCCCCCCTGCAGCAGGCGCCTCGCTCCGCTCTTGCTGCGGCCTCCCGTTTAGGCCCCGCGGGGCGGTCGACGTGCAGGGAGAGTGAACGGAGGTAAGGGGGGGTGGTGAACAGAGATGGAGGGGGGGTGTACAGAGGTGGGGGGGGTGAACAGAGGTGGAGGGGGGGGGTGTGAACAGAGGTGGAGGCGGGGGGTGAACGGACGTAGGGGGGGAACAGATGCAAGGGGGAGACAGGCTGGACTGGGGAGAGAGCAGAGAGAGAGAGAGAGACTGGGGGGGAGAGGAGAGAGACAGGCTGGGGGGGCTGAATGCTCACAGGCAGTCAGTCACCCACCCACCCATCCAGTCACCCACCCAGTCACCCAGTCACCCACCCAGTCACTATGTCACCCACCCAGTCACCCAAGGTCACCCAAGTGTCACCCACCCACCCAGTCAAATCAGTCACCCACCCAGTCACCCACCCAGTCAGTCAGTCAGTCAGTCAGTCAGTCACCCAGTCAGTCAGTCAGTCACCCAGTCAGTCAGTCACCCACCCAGTCAGTCACCCAGTCAGTAGGTCAGTCACCCACCCAAGGTCAGTCACCCACACAGTCAGTCACCCACCCAGTCAGTCAGTCAGTCACCCACCCAAGTCAGTCAGTCAGTCACCCACCCACCCAGTCAGTGAGTCAGTCACCCATCCACCCACCCAGTCAGTCAGTCACCCACCCACCCAGTCAGCCAGTCACCCACCCACCCACCCACCCAGTCAGTCAGTCAGTCAGTCAGTCAGCCAAAGTCACCCAACCCACCCACCCACCCAGTCAGTCAGTCACCTATGTCAGTCACCTACCCATCCACCCAGTCAGTCACCTACCCACCCACCCACCCAGTCAGTCACCTACCCAAGTCACCCACCCACCCTGTCAGTCAGTCACCCCCCCACCCAGTCAGTCATAAAGTCAGTCATACCCTCCTCCCCCACCCAGTCAGTCAAAAGTCAGTCATCCCACCCATTGCCCCATCGCCAAGTCACCCCACCCAGTCAGACAGTCAGTAATCCCCACCCAGTCAGACACCCATCACCCCACCCAATCACCCAGTCAGTCACCCCACACCCCCAATCACCCCACCCAGTCAACCCATCCCCCCAAAGTCACCCTCTCTCCGTCTCTCACCCTCTCTCCGTCTCTCACCCTCTTTCCGTCTCTCATCCTCTCTCCGTCTCACCCTCTCTCCGTCTCTCACCCTCTCTCCGTCTCTCACCTTCTCTCCGTCTCTCACCCTCTCTCTCCGTATCTCACCCTCTCTCTCTCTCCGTCTCTCACCCTCTCTCCGTCTCTCACCCTCTCTCCGTCTCTCACCTCTCTCTGTCTCTCACCCTCTCTCCCGTCTCTCTCACCCTCTTTCCGTCTCTCCCTCCATCTCTCTCTCCGTCTCTCTCTCCGTCTCTCTCCGTCTCTCACCCTCTCTCTCCGTCTTTCTCACCCTCTCTCTCCGTCTCTCACACGCTCTCTCCGTCTCTCTCTCCGTCTCTCTCACCCTCTCCCTGTCTCACCCTCTCCCTGTCTCACCCTCTCCCTGTCTCAACCTCTCCCTGTCTCACCCTCTCCCTGTCTCACCCTCTCCGTGTCTCACCCTCTCTGTGTCTCACCCTCTCTGTGTCTCACCCTCTCTGTGTCTCACCCTCTCTGTGTCTCACCCTCTCTGTGTCTCACTCTCTCTGTGTCTCACCCTCTCTCTGTCTCACCCACTCTCTGTCTCACCCTCTCTGTGTCTCACCATCTCTGTGTCTCACCCTCTCTGTGTCTCACCCTCTCTGTGTCTCACCCTCTCTGTGTCTCCCCCTCTCTCTGTCTCACCCTCTCTCTGTCTCACCCTCTCTCTGTCTCACAATCTGGATCTGGATATTTTATTTACCCTGTATATCTTAAGTGCCCTATACTACACCAAAATAACTTATACTGCTTTCTTCCAGATCTGACTCAAGCTTTACACAGAAGACATCGGAATCCCCCGTAACCCAGAAGACAGGTAGGGAACACCTCCCTAATGTATAACATTGCGGGAATGAGGTACCTGGACATTGAGGGTCTGCGGATCAGGTAAGATCCCAGGTGGGATTGCTGCTTTAAATATTGTGTAGCGGGGCATCCAGGCACTAGTTAAGGGGTGCAGGAAACTAGTCATTCACATCTGGCTTTTTTTTCTAGATTCGACATTTATACACACACACACACATACACACACACACACACACACACACACACACACACACACACACACACACACAAGGACTAATTGTAGTATAATGTAATACAATAAATAAACTTATGTCAAAAACGAATGTTCTTACTAGGAATTTATTCAATTTATTTAATTTATAGTTTTTTTAAATGCGGGGCTGGGGGCGGGATTAGGGGCGGGGTTGGGGGCGGGATTAGGGGTGGGGTTTGGGGGCGGGACTAGAGGCGGGGTTGGGGCGGGGCTAGGTGGCGAGTAGATTTTTTGGTTCGGCGAGTAGATTTTTGGGTGATTTGTCAAGCACTGTATATATATATAACCCCAACAACCCCTATTACCCCTAACATACACATATATGCACATCGAAGATACTATAGGCCGGCGGGGGCCCTCGGGTGTTACCCGCAGGCCTGCAGTATCAATTATGTGCCCCCCCCAAATTAATGTCAAAACACATACATACTTATAAAGAACCCCCCCCCCCCTTCCCCTTAACACATACAGTATAGTAATGGCCACAATTACTATTATCCACAAATGGATAATAGTGAATGTGCCCATTTGAAATACATAAACACCAATCAATACATTAAATACATATAGTACCCACCCATGTCCGGCTGCCACGATGAAGGCCATCCTCATCTTCATCCTGCCCATGCCCCCTCCACTGCTGCAAAACAGACACAAGAATGAAAACATCCAAAGTAATGTCCCCTAAGCCGTTAATCACCATAGTGGTTATTAACCGCTGCAGTCATTAAGGGGTTAACCCACCCTCACCCACCACTCGGGACGCCTACATACCCTCCCACACTAACCCCCCCACCCCGTGAGGCCTAACCGCCCTCACCCACTACCAACAAGGGAGGCCTACCCACATACCGTTGGGGAAAATACCCCTCCCACCCCCAGTACCCACAATAAAAACAATACACAGCCCCACAATAAGCATCATTCTATTTATTAAATACATTACCCACCCCCTGTGCCCCCCCATAAATACATGATTTATCCTTTTACAAACAGGGTTCATAACACAGCCCCACGCGAGTCCCCGGCGGGCTGGCGGGGCACTTGACAGACCTACAGGGTACCAGCAGCTCATTTCAAACAGGTTCTGGAGGCCTGTTGGTGGGTCCCGCCAAGCGCCATGGCCCCCAGGTGGTCTCCTTGGGTCACCGTGGGCCACAATTGGGTCCCCACGGTAGGCCCACGGATGTCTGGGAGCCCCGGGTCAGACCCACAGGTGTCTGCGGGGCCTCAGGTGGTTCCCACGGGGGTCTGGGGAACTCACGAGTGCTCACTACGGGTCCGCGGTGCCCCCACGGATGTGGGACCACTGCTTCATCCCCGCACATATGGGTCCGCGGTGCCCCCACGGATGTGGGACCACCGCTTCATCCCCGCAGACTACGGGTCCGCGGTGCCCCCACAGATGTGAGGCCACCGCTTCATCCCCGCAGGTGTCACCCGTGGAACCACCAGCCTGATACCCGTGAGATACCCGAGGAGACCGCAGGTGGTCTCCTGAGGTCTGACGCAGAACCACGGAACAACACATTAACTAGCATAATCAAATAAATAAAATACTACTGACCTCATCAATAAGAAGCCCCCATCGCCAGCAACATCCTGGTCTTTCGTTGCCCACAAAATACATAGCCAATACAAAGCCAATACATTGCAATTACATTCAGATATCAATTAACCCCTTAAACACCTTATCGGATAATAACCGCAAAGGTAATTAAGGGGTTAAGCCACACTGGCCCGATACCCACCCTTTACCCATGAATTTGTACAGTGGCTTCATCATGCAACTATATATATATATACAGATACACATGATGAACCAATATACAAATAAATGTAGAAGGGTTATCAAAAACATGCTGTACAAATAACACTTCTCCATACAGACACACTACAATAAAATCAATTTCCTTTAATAATCCTATCTGATCTTACAATCAAAATCCTCAAATGCCAATCAAAAACCTCAAATGACAATCAAAACATTGCATTTACATTGTATATATGATGCATACAATCTATGCACCATATACATTCTGCAAATGAATGTTAACAATAACATTCAAAACAAAATACCAATACCTCCAAACAAGTATACTATTTTAACCAATCTAGTAAACATAAATCAATTACCATTCATTAATGACATCCCTAAACAATGTAAATTCCATCCCTAACAATTAAACAATTAACTAATTCAAGCGTTGAACAGAACAATTTATCCTATGAAAAAATATAAGTACCAACAAGAATACAATATAGAAAAGCAAGCCTGACCCTGACTTAAAGTACACCATACAATAGCAACAATTACTTCTATCTAATTTTAAAATACATTATACACACATTTAAGCATAGCAGCATAGACAAATTAATTTAAAACACAGCCAATCAAGCTTTTAAAACAACATCATTTCTTACCCTGTATGTATATATCTCTCTAGACATACATACATACATACAGTGGCAAGAAATGATAAAGCAAAGAATAAAAAATTTACACATGTAAAAAGCCTTTAAAAAAAAATCAAGTTAAATAAAATACATTTCTTTAGTTCACTTACCATTACTTGACCCCACCGACTCCCGTTGAACAGCTTACTCACGAACCAATCCACCAGGCACAGGAACCCAATTAGACTGTAAGCTCCTCGGAGCAGGGACTCCTCTTCCTTAATGTCTAATGCACTTATTCCCATGATCTGTTATTTATATTATCTTTTATTTATTGGATTACCACATGTATTACTGCTGTGAAGCGCTATGTACATTAATGGCGCTATATAAATAAAGACATACAATACAATACAACCCATAAAATAATAAACCATAAAAAAATAAACATTACACTAAAATCCAAATCAATCCACGGGTCTTCTATTTGTAATCCATCTTCATCTGTATTCTTCTTTCTTCTATCTTCTTCCGGGGTCTTCTTCCCGTCTTCGGCTATGCCTGGCCTTCTTCTTCTGTAGGAGGTCCTTCCTCCTCGGCGCCTGGCTTCAAAATGAGACGACATAGGCTTTTAAAGGCCTATGACGTCACATTTTCGTCATGGTTCCCACGGCCCTGATTGGGCCGTGAAAACCATGTGTTTTGGCCGAGAAAAAAAAAAATGATGACGTCACTTAAAGGCAATGAAAGCACAGCCAATCAGAATGGCTTTGCTTCAATTGCCTTTAAGATGACGTCATTAAAAGAAACATGGCCGTCCTCACATGGTACGGTAGCCAATCAGAGCGTGGAAGTCTATCCCTACTCTGATTGGCTCTAGTACCATGCGACAGGCTTTCAATGACGTCACATCCATTCTCCCACAAGCCTCTGTCACATGGTATACTAGAGCCAATCAGATACCGTGGGGACCCAATTGTGGCCCACGGTGACCCAAGGAGACCACCTGGGGGCCATGGCGCTTGGCGGGACCCACCAACAGGCCTCCAGAACCTGTTTGAAATGAGCTGCTGGTACCCTGTAGGTCTGTCAGGTGCCCCGCCAGCCCGCCGGGGACGTGTTATGAACCCTGTTTGTAAAAGGATAAATCATGTATTTATGGGGGGGTACAGGGGGTGGGTAATGTATTTAATAAATAGAATGATGCTTATTGTGGGGCTGTGTATTGTTTTTATTGTGGGTACTGGGGGTGGGGGGGGGGTATTTTCCCAAGGGTATGTGGGTAGGCCTCCCTTGTGGGTAGTGGGTGAGGGTGTTAGGCCTCACGGGGTGGGGGGTTAGTGTGGGAGGGTATGTAGGCGTCCCGAGTGGTGGGTGAGGGTGGGTTAACCCCTTAATGACTGTAGCGGTTAATAACCGCTATGGTGATTAAGGGTTAGGGGACATTACTTTGGATGTTTTCATTCTTGTGTCTGTTTTGCAGCAGCGGAGGGGGCATGGCAGGATGAAGATGAGGATGGCCTTCATCGTGGCAGCCGGAAATGGGTGAGTGCAATATGTATTTAATGTATTTATTGTTGTTTATGTATTTTAAATACACAGGGGTGTATGTTGTTTATTGCAATGTTTATTGGGGGCAAATGTCCCCAATAAACATGCTATTCTGCCTTAACCCTTCATTGCCTTAGCGGCTATACGCTATGGTAATGAAGCAGCATTTCTGTATTTTAATAATATTGTGCGGGAGCAGGGGGTCCCTGGTCCACAAAGCAACGCGGTTCAGCTCAGGGGACCCCCTGCTCACAGTACACTATTATTAAAAATACATTCATGTTGCTTCGTTACCGTAGCACATAGCCGCAAAGGTAAGGAACGAATGTTTATTGATATGTGTGTTTTACTGATAGTGTAGATGT